>NC_090240.1:34362346-34539846 GCF_024489055.1 Chanodichthys erythropterus
GTTTGTTACTGTTTCATCGTCTGTTTTCAAGGTTAAAATTATCCCATTATTTACTCATCCTTAAGCCATCCTAGGTGTATATGACTATCTTCTTTTAGACGAACACAATCTGAGATTTATTAAAAAATATCCTGGCACTTCCAAGCTTTATAATGGTAGTGAATTGCGCTCCTGAATTTGAAGTAAAAAAAAGTGCATCCATCCATCATAAAAGTAATCCATACGGCTCCAGGGAGTTAAGAAAGGCCTTCTGAAGAGAAGCGATGGGTTTGTGTAAGAAAAATATCCATATTTAAAACTTAAAATAACTAGCTTCTGGCAGAAGGCCTACACAAGTTGAGTTAACACAAAAGAGTAACCCCTGATGCGAAGTATGACGCAGGATGTAGGAGGATCGTAAGCTTAGATGCATCTCGCAGTTCAAACAAATACGGCTGACATTTCTCTTTAAAAATGATCGTTTTAGACTTCAAATAGGTTGTTTGCAATCACGTGGTTCTGGTGACGCGCGAAATTCCGGTGGAGGGCAAGCAGTGAAAATTAGAATGGAAGAGATGGGGAAAAGTCCTTTCTTTGCTGCTTTAGAAAGGTATAAACAGAAAATCACAACATATGTTGGACGCGATCCTTTTGTTATGAAGAGGAGCGACTTTTCCGCTGAATTAAAAGACTTTCCTGCCATCGAGGAGACAGATATAGAGGATGTGAAGCTGCCGTCACGCCGTGTTCAGTTCTAGTCTGGGTTTGTTGATCGCGCTGCCTTTCTACTAGTGAAGTTAGAGCAGTATTTTGATTTTCTGTCGTGATTGTGAAAAATGTCACCATTGTAGGTCATTTATGCTGAATCGAGAATTGTAATAGGAACTCACGATATCGTTTGTGGAAAAAAAGGACGGTAATACATTTTCCCCTTGGTTGAGAAGGTGAGGAAAGACAACTAGCAAATGTAATAATGTCACTAAATAAACCCACTGCCTTTCCCTCAAAATAATCACATACTTTGCTGAGTTTTGTATTTGGTTTTTGTGTAATAATTAACATTATGTTTTAGAGTATGATCACTCGGCTTGTGAATGATAATAACTTGCACACAGCCACTTCAAAACTGTTCACGAGCTTCTATGGGTTTGATTTTGGTTGTCATTGGTTGAAATAAATACAAAAATACAGCGTGTCTGTATACTGAACGTGACCCTCCGATTCTCCTCCGTCGTCATATGGGAAAGTGAATATAAAAACAACATTAAAACTAGTTACATTTACAGGCTTCCAACAAATAAATGGATCGACTTCTGTCAGCTTGTTGAACACATTTATTTTATTTGGACATTTTCTACCATACGATGGCTGAAACTGCAGCGCGTGACACTGTTCTCATGGTAACCAGATCAACATTGTGAACAGAATACTACAAAACTGAAGTGAAAATACCAAATTATAATTAAATAGGATAAAATATCTTCTCCTCCCTGCAAACGATAGCATGAAGAATGTGAATATTTAACCAAGTCAAAAAGGTAAGAAGGTATCATATTCATTTAAGTATCAGCAGACGCAAAACGCCATAAAAGGCGACAACTTTTAAAGTTAAAACAACAAAATAAGTTATAAAAAACGGTATAAGTTATGTAAATGATATAAACACCTTCTGGGTTCTCAATTTTATCGATTTGAGCAACAATAAACGATGCAAAACATGTGAATTTTGAGTTTTTGATAGGATTCCTGTATAGAAACATCACTCCCTGCCCTCCAGACTCATTCGCTGCTGCTGTGACATCATGTGCAAAGAACCTATTCGTGACCGGTGTTTTGTTTTGCTCTCTCCTCTGTGCTTCCGCATCCGTCAGTATGTCATGCGTCGGGTCAGAAGTTAACTCTTTCGCTGAAACTTCATAACACACAACACAGTGGTGTTTAGTTTCTGAATGAATCCGGGTTTGGAGCGAATCAATCGAGTGAATCAATGATTCAATGGTTCATTCATAAAGAGAGCCGTTTACTTCATTCCTGAATTAATCGGCCATTTGAATGAATCGAATGAACGAATGACTCAATAACCTACTCATTTAGACATTTACCGCCACCTACTGGCATTTTTAGTTTCTTATTTAGAGTATCATTTCATTAAAAAAAAACAATTTTCCCATATTAATAAAAAAAAACTATTAAAGGGATGAAAATGAAAATTCTGTCATCATTTACTCACCCTCATGGCCGTTGAAGACTAAAAGTTTGTGTGTAAATTTTTTCTAAAGCTACTATTTGTAATGTCTATTTGATGCTTTTAACTCTCATTTAACACAATAATGATTTTAAATTATCTTTTGCAGGTAATTTCTCAGCCAAATTTGATGCGCGATTTAATTTGTGATTAATTAAATGTGTAATTAATTAGATATTTTTTTTCTTTTTGCTGCTTGACAGCCCTAGTTAATGTAATGAGCAATATATATTTACAGCATTTATTATCCTTTGTTAATGTTAGTTAAAAATGTTCATGCTAGTTCACAGCGCATTAACTAATGTTAATTAACAGATACAACTTTGAATAGTAGTAAATGTTGAGATTAACATTAACTAAGATTAATAAATTATGTTAACTAATGTACTTAACTAATGAAACCTTACTGTAAAGTGTTATCATATAATGTATATAAATAAATGGCTCAAAATAAAATTTACACATTCATATCTGTTTGAGGGGACAAAATGTTATCTCTACATTTCAGTTTAACTGCAGTTCACACAGTTTATGGTGGGTGTGCAACTGATGACCTCTCTGACCTGTGTGTGTGTGTGTGTGCAGGATGGAGAGCAGTTTGTGAAGAAGATTGGAGGTGTGTTTGCCTTCAAGGTAAAGGACGGGCCAGACGGAAAGGAAGCCACCTGGATCGTTGATGTTAAGAACGGAAAAGGCTCTGTTCACAATGATGCTGGTAAGTGTGTTATAAAATCGAGGTGGCAGATGCTACGAACAGCTGACATTTCCTAGTTCATCATCAATGTCTCGGGTTGAACGCATCGGACCAGGTGTAGTTAGTTTATGTGAAAATAGCTCTATGGTTGAAGGAGAGGTTTATTTTTTTTTACCCAGTAGAAGTTTGACATTTTCACATCTTACTGAAAACCGCGAACCGTTATCAGAACACACACTCCCAAAAACATTGTTTTTTTGGTTTTTTTTCAGCGTTTATTAAAAAAACATCCATTATGATGAGCCTCATGTTCTATAAAAAGGGATGGTTAGATAATGTTAGACAAACCCAGTTTTTCTTACAAAGCAAGTTGATAGATGGATAGATGGATAGATGGATAGATGGATGGATGGATGGATGGATGGATGGATGGATGGATGGATGGATGTCCTCATCACTTTTATCCCATCTTGAAGTACGACCAAGCGTCAAGTCAAGTTTATTAGCATTCAAAATACACATTGATTCCAAGCAACTTTACAGAAAGTTACAATGTTGTGTCTTTAATGCCTTTGTGCTTTAACAAGTTTTTAGTATGATATTTAACAATGATATAAGTGATCACCTGAATTTAAATCTACCACTGGTTCTTTGCTAAGTTGTAAGAATCAGTATTGAGTAATTGCCTTTAATTTAAGAAGATCATCTTTTTTACTCCATTTTTGCAGTGTCCCCTATTAAATCCAGTCATGTTGCAGGATGTTTTGCCACTCAGTTCAGATGAGGGAGCATTTCTGGTGGGAAAGTGATGTCTATGCATACCCTCTATTTGTGTGTGTGTATGGCCACAGCCATGAGATTAGTGTGAAGGATGAGAGGAAATGAAAATAAGTGAGAGTGTGTGTTCGGTCTAATGACCAGGATCAAAGCCACTCACACATTCTGGATTCTGATTTGTTGTGTAACAAGAGCTAAAGACACCAAACCCACAGGTGATGAGCTGCATTGTCAGGATGTTTCACAAATATTTTTACATCTCACTCCTGTTAGTTTTTATTGAAGCTTGTTTCCACCATGGAATAAGGGTAATTGCGAGTTTATCTCACAATTCTGACTTTTTTTTCTCAAAATTGCAAGTTATAAACTCACAATTGCGAGATATAAAGTCAGAATTGCATGATATAAAGTCAGAATTGCAAGATATAAAGTTAGAATTGCGAGATATGAAGTCGGAATTACGTGTTATGAAGTCGGAATTGTGAGATATAAATTCAGAATTGCGAGTTATAAATTCAGAATTGCGAGCTATAGTCAGAATTGCAAGCTATAAATTCAGAATTGCGTGATATAATTTCAGAATTGCGAGATATAAAGTCAGAATTGCGAGCTATAAATTCAGAATTGCGAGATATAAAGTCAGAATTGCGAGCTATAAATTCAGAATTGCGAGATATAAAGTCAGAATTGCAAGTTATAAAGTCAGAATTGCGAGCTATAAATTCAGAATTGTGTGCCAAGTCAGAATTACTTGTTATAAATTCAGAATTGCGAGATATAAAGTCAGAGTTGTGAGATATAAAGTCAGAACTGTGAGATATAAATTCAGAATTGCGAGCTATAAATTCAGAATTGCATGATATAAAGTCAGAATTGCATGATATAAAGTCAGAATTGCGAGATATGAAGTCGGAATTACGTGTTATGAAGTCGGAATTGCGAGCTATAAATTCAGAATTGCGTGATATAATTTCAGAATTGCGAGCTATAAATTCAGAATTGCGTGATATAAATTCAGAATTGCGAGTTATAAAGTCAGAATTACTTGTTATAAATTCAGAATTGCGTGATATAAAGTCAGAATTACTTGTTATAAATTCAGAATTGTGAGATATAAAGTCAGAACTGTGAGATATAAAGTCAGAACTGTGAGATATAAAGTCAGAACTGTGAGATATAAAGTCAGAATTGCGAGATATAAAGTCAGAATTGCGTGATATAAATTCAGAATTGCGAGCTATAAAGTCAGAATTACTTGTTATAAATTCAGAATTGCGAGCTATAAAGTCAGAATTGCGTGATATAAAGTCAGAATTACTTGTTATAAATTCAGAATTGCATGATATAAAGTCAGAATTGCATGATATAAAGTCAGAATTGCATGATATAAAGTCAGAATTGCATGATATAAAGTCAGAATTGTGAGATATGAAGTCGGAATTACGTGTTATGAAGTCGGAATTGCGAGCTATAAATTCAGAATTGCGTGATATAATTTCAGAATTGCGAGCTATAAATTCAGAATTGCGAGCTATAAATTCAGAATTGCGTGATATAAATTCAGAATTGCGAGTTATAAAGTCAGAATTACTTGTTATAAATTCAGAATTGCGTGATATAAAGTCAGAATTACTTGTTATAAATTCAGAATTGCATGAAATAAAGTCAGAATTATGTGTTATAAAATCGAAATTGTGAGTTATAAAGTAGGGCTGGGCGATGTATCGAATGCTTTTGTCACACGCATTTCTTCAGTAAAGCCGGTTCCCTGATTGCCGCTAAATCGCCATCACCTGCTTTCAAATGAAGCGGCATTTAATAGACAGAGCCGTAGTTCACCGATAAGACACGCAATATCGCGTTCAATATCGACGGCGATACATATCGATATTGAACGCGATATTGCGTGTCTTATCAGTGAACTACGGCTCTGTCTATTAAATGCCGCTTCATTTGAAAGCAGGTGATGGCGATTTAGCGGTAATCAGGGAACCGGCTTTACTGAAGAAATGCGCGTGACAAAAGCATTCGATACATCGCCCAGCCCTATTATAAAGTCAAAATTGCAGGTTATAAAGTCAGAATTGCGAGTTATAAAGTCAGTATTGCATGTTATAAACTCGCAAATTGCGAGAAAAAAGTCAGAATTGTGAGAGGAATAAGTCGCAATTACCTTTTTTATTTTTTTTTATTTAGTGGCGAAAACATGCTTCCATAAATTTTGCCCCTCTAGGCACCAATATACCCATGGTGAAGTTCTTTTTTTCACTAGTACTTCACTGGGGTAAAAATGTTAGTAATCCTTTTTAGCAATACACTGTCGCAACGCCATTGGCATACACTTGCTGCATGTCTCATAAAACATTCTAAAATGTTAATATCTGGGAGAATGAGAAGAGCATACAATATGGATAGACCTGAAAAAGAGTGACGACACAAAAGAAAACTCTGTACGGTTTTCTGTGCACACAGAAAGCTGCCTCTCAGAGCACTAGTACTGAATTGAGCACTCTTTCGTGACTTTTCATGCTCGAACAGACATACTAAATTATGTCAAAATATCAGTTTTTGGTGAGAATTCATCTAAACTCAGTTGGTTATGTCTTAAGTGAAAATAAACAGCTGGGAGAATATCCAATGTGTATCAGTATATTGGACCTGTGCATTCGATCTTAAAGTGATGGCAGTCTAATAAACCTGCCGCTTTCCGTCATTAATGTTAATCAAACAACAAAAGACAAAGAGAAAATCACTCACTGCTCTTGGCTGAATAACTTTAATAGCTTTAATAATGATTAATCTATATTTAATTAATACAAATAAATATGTCTGCTTGAAAGAATGAAGAATGTTGAATGCAGGTTGTTATAAAGAATGCATAAATAATAATTGTAAATACCATGTTTTTTCTTTATGTTTTAATTTTAAGATAAATAAAGACATGTTATTTGTCACCACAGTTATATCTGTTATATCTATATATCTATATTAATATTAACAGGTTACTAGATCCAGGTGTATATAATAAGTTTAGAGAAATGCTTAATTGATGCATTACAATTTAACTAAACCCATTTGATTTTAGTTGACTAAAACAATTCACATGACTTAAATATGACTGAAACTAAATGGCATTTTAGTCAAAAGACTAAGACTGAAACTAAATCAAAAATATGCTGTTAAAATTGAACACTGTTTCAAACTCAAACTTCGTTTTGGCTTGATTTTGACAAAATGACGTCACACCAGTTTGTTTTTCGATTTCTCTTAAAGTATATTGTGCTCTTCAGTGTTCTCCTTTTGTGTTTCTCAGAAAAGAAAGCAGACTGCACTATTGCCATGGCCGACTCTGACCTACTAGACCTCATGACTGGAAAGATGAATCCACAGACCGTAAGTAGTGATGAAGCCAAATCACCAAAACAACCCTATGACTGTACCTCAAATAAAATGAATCATCTATCCAATTTTTCAATTACAAGCTAGCCTGTGAAAAAAAAAAAAATCTACAAAATCTGACAGTTTTGAACAGTAGTGTACGTCAAATTATACAAGTCAAATAGGTCGCGAATGTCATTTCATCCCGACTTTTAAGCATTAAAGCATTATTTTGCATAAAATAAAATCCTTAAAATTATCTGTTTAAAAAATAGTGGGAATGGCTGCAAAAGCAGATCTCTTAACATTTCCAAGTGGTTTGTATGGTTATAATTATGATTTTGGCTGATCGCGGTCTCAGTTTTCCCATTTGGATTAACCACAGAGACTCATCCCACATAACCCCGGTGTTTTTCTTTCTTTGACACTGTCTTGCGTAGGTTTGCAGTAAGAGCTGCACCTGCATATGGTGGTGAATTCAAAGCAGTATTGTTTTTAGCCTCAAATGCGCTCTTATTTGTTTTTTCAAGGTCTGTCTTTTCAGGGACCTCAAATTTGAGCATTGTGTAGCTTCCACCCTCCTTTTGTACATTGTCTTAAACCCACCTCCTGTTTTCCATGAATAATTTCTCCACAGACGCTCAAAAACACACTTTCCCCCTCGCTCTCCTTTTACTAATGCTATTGGCCCATGTTGAGAAAGAGAGATTGTGCGGCCTCCCGTCTGGATCAGAGCAAGTTTCCATGCCTTCAAGTTTCCACGCTTCCTCTAATCTAAGCTCCTCACCCTTCATGGAAAAGCCACAGATGGAGTGAAAGACATTTTTGACCCGTTACAATTCAACTAGCTCAAGTGAGACCATTTAACCTGGCGATGCTCAACTGGTTCAGTAGCCAAGATCACAAATGTTTTGTTTTGTTTTTAGCAGGAGACACATTTTAATATTTAATTTTAGCGATTTTCTTTTCTTTTTTTTTTTAATATTGTAGTGTTGACTGCATTCGCGATTTTCAACCATTCAACCTGTTTGGTTATTGTAAGATATTTATCTATTAATATTTGGGAAATATAGGTCAACAACTATACACAATAAAAACTAAACTATAAAAAGTGCCGTTAATCTCACATTTAAGCCTTTTCAGCTTTTCATTTAAATGTGAAAGTTTCCCAAAGAGTTCCATTGATAGAATGTGATGACGTCATTGTAATGTTTGTATGATGTGTAATTGTGATGGCTGAATAGTAACTGGTCTTCTTTCTTGCATTTGTTTGCATATTGCTAACAAATTCATGGAGTTTTGACTTGGTTTTCTTTCTGGCATCTATTTAATATGGAAGCTTGTTTCCGCCACTAAATAAAAAATAAAGGTATTTGCGTATTTTTATCTCACAATTCTGCTTTTTTTCCTCAGAATTGTTTACATCTCACAATTCTGACTTCAGAATTGCAAGAGATAAACTCACATTTGTGAGAAATAAAGTCAGAATTGCGAGATATAAACTTACAATAGCGAGAAATAGTCACAATTGCGAAATAATTGCGCAATTCTGACTTTTTTCTTGCAGTTGCGAGATAAACACAATTCTGTCTTTTCTCAGAATTGCAAGATGCAAACTTACAATTGCAGGAAATAAAGTCAAAATTGTGAGATATAAACTTAAAATTGCATGATATAAACTCACAATTGCGAGAAAGTCAGAATTACAAGAAAAAAGTCAGAATTGCGAGATATAAAATTGTGACTTTTTTTCTCGCAATTCTGACTTTTCTCACAATTGCAAGAAATTAAGTTAGAAATTAGAATTGCAAGTTATGAACTGACAGTTGCGAGATATAAACTCACAATTCTGACTTTGAAATTTGAGAATTGTAAGATATGAACAATGGCGAGTTATAAAGTTCAAATCTGAGGAAACTTTATGAGAATTGCAAGTTTATATCTCACAATTGCAAGTTTATATCACACAATTCTGAGAAAAAATTCAGATTTGTGAGGAAAAAAGTCGCAATTACACCTTTTTTATTTTTTATTCAGTGGAAGAAACAAGCTTCCATAATTTAACCACCTTTGCAGTCATTATTATTTAACAGTTTTTAGTTTTTTTTTCTCCCTTTAAGGATATGCATATTTAGTGTTAAATTGTGATTTTATGCAACCACAAAGCAAATTCAACACAAAATTCACTGTTCATTCTAATCCACTGAAACCTTCAAAAACATGATAAAGAACAATTTTGATTCTAGATATTTTTTGAGCCTATTTCTCTCAGATCTCTCCATTATGTCTTCAAATACAACTGAGTGGGGAAAATGTGAGTTTTTAGTCATCAAAGGGTTAAGTAGTGAGGTTTGGTTTTCCTCACGCTGCACTTTTTAGTAATATCCATCAGCATGAATTCTGGCTATATTTATCTGGCCTTAATTCATTTTTATATTGTGTAACTGCATCCAAGAAGCTGGGATAGGATGTTTGGGAACAGACTGAAACGAGAAGTCATTAACCACATTCACTCGTGACTCGTGTTTGACATGTTTTAGTTCTACCTGAGTTCTTCCTGTTGGCAGTCATTGAGGCGCGCGGTTGTGCAGTGCTTACAATCAAGTCACTCGCTGAACACGCTTCAGGGTTTATTCCTCCTGCTGTCTCATTGTAGTTCTTCATCACTGCTGTGATGCAGTCATATCACAAAATGTCTTTCTGTGACTAGAGAGCAGATCAGGAGATAATTCACCTTACCTTGAAAACTTCTTCACAATAAAGGTGAAGGTTAATCAGATAAAAATCATTGATTGATTCATTGTCAATTCAGTCATCAAAAGAAATGAATGAATGAATGAACCATATAATCAATAATTCATTGATTCATTCATTGATCAATGAATCAATCAATGAATCACTGATTGATTGAATGATTGATCGATCGAACGAATGAATGAATCATTCAATCATTCATTCAGTCAAATCACCTGATGTCTTCTACATAATGTTTTTTTTTTAACAATGCAAATGCAAAACAAAATCAGTGTCTTCATTGTAAAAGAAAATAATATTGTGCTTTGAAAACTGAGAAATTTTGAAGAACTGACATTTTTTTCTGAGAGGCTTTTACAAGAAGTAATTTGAATATCAATACAATATTACTGATATTAGATACAAATAATAATTTCAAAATCACTGTTTTTCAGGCATTTTTAAATGGACAAGAGACTAAACAGAAAAAATACTTCACAAAATAAAAAAGAAGAAAAATAAAAAAGTCCTCTACAAGGCCACAGAAGAACTGCTATGTCTCAGGAGGTAAAGATCTTCAAAATCAGTATTAATCACTCCTATCTGTCTTCTCGTTCATGCAGGCGTTCTTTCAAGGCAAACTGAAGATCACTGGAAACATGGGCATGGCCATGAAACTTCAAAACCTGCAGCTGCAGCCAGGCAAAGCCAAGCTGTAAGAGGCGGAGTCAGGCTCAAAAAGGGTGGAGTCTTGAGTAGCTCCTCCCATAGAGTTCACTCTATTAGAGTAGCTGTACAGGAGTCAGAGACCAAATGTGTTTCTGCGCTGTAGTGTTCAGCCTCTTTCTAACAAGGGAAAGCAATAGTTCACCCAGAAATAAAATGGTCATCGCTTACTCACCGTCGTTACCAACAAAAGTAGTCCATATTACTTACAAAAACAAATATTTAAACATTCTTAAATCAAGATACATTTACTTAAAAAGCATAGTTTTTCAGAAAACAAGACTTTAAAATAAGAAAAAGCATCTGCCAGTGGGGGTCAGAAAAATAAAGTGAATTTAAATGCATAACAAGATAAACGTTTGTTTTCTTGATTTTAGCATAAAATCACTTAATTAAAAAACAACAACAACAACAACAAAAAAACCCACGTCATTTGGCTTCTCAAGTTATTGCATCTTAATTTAAGAATTGTTAGATATTAGTAGAAAATTACTATTAATTAAACTGAGGAAGTACAGTCTTCTGGAGACAAACTAAATATATTATGAACAGTCATGTGGGTTTGGAACAACATGAAGGTGAGTGAATGATGCCAGAAATCTTATTTTTTGGGTGAATTATTTATGAATCACTGATAGATACTGATAAGTACTATGTAATTAATACTGTTCTTATTAAGATCGATTTGATATATTTGATACAGTTTTCCTTTGACTGACACCCATAACGGTTTCAATTATATGTGTGTGTGGATCGATTTCCCATAAGCCTACCTGCGGTGTTAAAAATGGTGTGTTTTTGCTCTGAAATAGTTTATTGGAAGTGAGACCTGGTTTAAAGTGGCTGCAGTATGTGTGTGTGTGTGTGTGTGTGTGTGTGTGCCTAACTCAAAAACTATCATCACACACACTGCATGGTGTAGGCCTTTAATGAATGAATGACGTCTTGTTAAAATGTAAGACAACATTGAAATTCTTGCTGTTTCATCTTTATAGTTATTCTTCTTGGTTTATTCTGTTTTACTGCAGACAGCGATTATAAATATGTCCATCAAATCAGTGCATTGATATATTTTATAGTATCCTTCAGGTGTTATTGGAGCATCGTTTCATGTGTGTCTCTCAAGCACGTCAGTGAATGCTAAAATACTTTTGTACTAAATAAACTTAATCTTTCTCATGAAAATGGGAAGTGTCTCTTTTCAGTGTCTGTGTAGATGGATGATGGTCTATATGATAAGCCCTCAGTCTGGTGTTTATCACTTTCTTTTGCTTTTGGATCCTAAGAGATTGTGACATGCAGGAGGTTGTAGGTTCGAATCAAGCCGAAACGAACTTGAACTTTGGTTCAAAGCACACCAGGGTCTATCCCTGATAGAGTGCGGCAGGAATATATGTTTTTATAGGCCAAAAATACAGAATATGCTCATATTCAGTCCAGGGCTGTGTTTGAAATCGCCCCCTATACCCTCATTCAGTGGCGAAGCTACCAGTGGGCCTTTTGAATTGTTGCCCACCCAATAAATAATTGGTCATTTTTCAAAGAGATGTCAGAAATAACTTAATAAGCGATAACTATGTGTTCACACTGCCAGCGGCGAGAGCGTCAAAGTGACGCTCGTCATTCATTTTCAATGAGAGCCTGCGGCGAGCTCCGGCGAGCTCCGGCGAGAGCGGCGCATCTTGGACGGTGAGAGCGTCGAGGAGAGTTGAAATCAGGTTAACTTTATGGTAATGAGCTATGACGCGGTTCAGCGGCAACCAATTGGAATGTAGAGGTCCTCGCTTGAGAGGCTTCCGATTGTTTGAGGCGACTTGTCATTTACTTTGACCCTCCCGTCGGTTTGAACGAACAGTACAGCGTTGTTGGCAGGGCGGCCAAGGCGATTGTTGACGCTCTCGCCGGCGGCGGTGTGAACGCATGGTAATACTTACAATAAACTTCTTATCACAATAAAGCATTTTCTTTACTCAAGAAACACTATATATAAATACTGTTTTATGTGTTTGAGGAGCGGAGAAGTGTGTCTTAGTGTAGCATCTTCTATGATTCGATGACATCTTTGTCCTGTGTCGGCCACCATAGCTTCTCTATATTACAATTTGCAACCTCACCGTTAGATGCCGCTAAAATTTCTTGTCCTTCGCTGTTATCATTTTTCCTTTAATCCTTCCGGAGCTCCTGCTCGTTCCATTCCCGCAGCTCTCGGCCCCGCACCCACTACTTATTAATGTGGAGGCCATGCTTCAGAAAACCAATTTGATTTAGCAAGAAAAAATTCAAACCAACGCCTTTTCTTTTTAAGTGCTCTGTTCATGTTGAAGCTTGTTTTCCTGTATATCTTCTTCTTGCTGTTCTTGGGAGATGATCCAGTGTAAGTGTGTTCCAGCACTCAGAAGTTTCCACTCACAGTTATGGCCGGTGTCCAGCCTGCCACGCTTTTGTTTTTCCTTTTGAAAACGTCAGCTGAAACACTAAATCCCTGAAACTGTTAACGAGCTCTGACCTACATTCCACAGCTGAGACTTTCTCTCTTTGCTTCATTTGAAACCTTTATTTCTTCCATATCAGATGCATTACTGGTAAAATACTGTATTATTATTATTGTTATTAGGTCATTTTGAATTGTAGCTGAATGGACTTTTACATTTCCGGGGTTTTCAGAAGCAGAAGTCGTCATAGTTGGGTAAACTTCCATAGCAATGAATAGCAATAGCGAAAGAAAAAAATCCCTGATAGTTTCTGCGACTTTTCATAAAGACCGAGAGATACAGCTATCTATTTTTTCCATCTATATTCATAATTCAGAAAGGGAGACCGGCACTGCAGGCTGCAGAAATACACACCCTAAACAAAGCAGCAGTTTTGAATATCATTCATGCTGATCACTTTCTATATTCCCCTCTGCTCACGTTAATATTAAACAATCGCCCTGGAACACTCGTAAATTAGAACAGCTTTCTGTCTGTACCGCCTTGACTTATTTGCTCACTGTTTTGCTGTTATGCAGCGTTCACACCATGTCGTAATTACTGTAGCTTACAGATGACGACACATGAAGTTCTACTTGGAGCTGCCCTCAGGCTGGGAATTATGCGTTTCAGTGGCAACACTCAACGCCTAAATGAAACTACAGCAGTCACGTGGCATAAGTAGGAGCTCTCAGAGAATTTAATTCTGCTGTAAAGCAGCTCTTAAAAGAAAAATATTGTCATTGTTCGGCTCGAGTCAGTTCAGTTCAATAACTGTGTAAAGATCATCAAATGAGTTCAATTCATCTATAAAGCTTGTGGAAGCAATATGTGACTTAAGGTGATTTTTATTGGTTAAGAGAGTTTCCGCTTTGCGTCATGCTTAAAGGGTTAGTTCACCCAAAAATGAAAATAATCTCATTTATTACTCACCCTCATGCTGTTCCACACCCGTAAGACCTTTGTTAATCTTTGGAACGCAAATTAAGATATTTTTGCTGAAATCTGATGGCTCAGTGAGGCCTGTATTGCCAGCAATGACATTTCCTCTCTCAAGATCCATTAATGCACTAAAATCATATTTAAATCAGTTCATGTGAGTACAGTGGTTCAATATTAATATTATAAAGCGACGAGAATATTTTTGGTCCGCCAAAAAACAAAATAACGACTTATTTAGTGATGGCTGATTTCAAAACACTGCTTCAGGAAGCTTCGGAGAGTTTTATGATTCTTCTGTGTCGAATCATGATTCGGATCGCGTGTCAAACTGTCGAAATCACGTGACTTTGGCGCTCCGAACCGCTGATTCGATACACTGATTCATAACGCTCCGAAGCTTCCTGAAGCAGTGTTTTGAAATCAGCCATCACTATATAAGTCATTTTTTTTCTTTTTTTGGTGCACCAAAAATATTATTGTTGCTTTATAATATTAAAATTAAACCACTGTACTCACATGAACTGATTTAAATATGTTTTTAGTACATTAATGGATCTTGAGAGAGGAAATGTCATTGCTGGCTATGCAGGCCTCACTGAGCCATCAGATTTCGTCAAAAATATCTTAATTTGTGTTAAATGAAGATTAACGAAGGTCTTACGGGTGTGGAACGGCATGAGGGTGAGGAATATATGACATTATTTTCATTTTTGGGTGAACTAACCCTTCAACACCCCTTATTTTTTTGCTTTACTAAATAGCTTTATATAATTTGTTGCTCATTTCAGTGCTCTTATTACAAGCCATTGACATTAGTTGAATAACATTGAATGAGTTTAGCACACATTAATCTAAACAGGTGCTTTGAAACTTTTTAAACCCACATACACAAGAAATACAAGTGGAATGTAGAACTTGATAATTAATTGAGATTCTTACATTTACAGCTAGATGTTGTTTTTCTCTGCTGTCAAAGAAACCCAGAGAAAGTAATGCACATTTAGACAGGAAGAGCTTCTGTTGATGCTTGTAGTCATAAAGTGTCCTAGAGCTTTTGATGTGAAATGACTGTTAAGAGCCCTGTGTTTCTCTGTAGGCGTTTTATTGTATCTGAAGTTTCTCAGTGTCCTTCAATGTAAAATTGTAGCTTCTCCTGAGAGCAGAACACAAAGCATCAAATGCACCTTTCATGAACTCAGTGCATCTGTAGGGGTTTAACATGTGTCCAGTTTTCTAGTGTGTCACTAAAGATAAACAAAAATCAGCACATTGCCACTGCTGCTCCAAAAGATCAGTTTATTAATAAACTTTATTACTGAACATTTTGACCCAAAGGTCTTCTTTGTATTTATATTTTAATGCAGTTATCACACTAATTTGCCAATATTGATTGCAATGAAGATGAAGCTAATGGGAGCGTTTGAATAAGAAATGTGGTGTCTGTGACACGCCACATTTTTCCAGCACTTCAAATGTTATTTTTAATGTGATGACCACAAACGTTATTTGTTCATCCTTCTGAGATTTTCTCCATTGTAAAACCGAACGTTTCAAGATGTACACTAAAAAATAAAACGGTTCAACAAAAAATATATATATATATATATATATATATATATGTTAACGTTTTCCACTAGAAATTTTAACTTAAGCCAATTGGGAGAATTACATTAATTCAAAGCAATATTTTGAGTTGATCCAACATAATGTTTTAAGTAAGGTGAAGACGTTTTTTTTTCCACAATAAAAACACATTTATAAGTAACATGAACTTAATAATTGTCAACATGAATGCAACTATTTAAGTTGATCCAACATAATGTTTTAAGTAAGGTGAAGACGCTTTTTGGACACAATAAAACGCATTTCTAAGTAACATGATCTTACCAAGCACCGCTTGTCATCATGATGGTAACTCTCCAAAAACCCACATTAACAGAAACTCTACTAAATTAGCATAACAAAACATTAATTACTGCTAAATCTCCCTTACCATTAATCTTGTGCAAAAAAAAAACATTATTAATAACACTTAATTTTAGCATTTACTCTTCCTTTCAAGTGCCATGGGCAAAGCATGATGGGAAATATAAATCCCAGCCCAGTTTCACTTAACTTAAGTTAATCTAAATTAAAAGAAGTGTTCAACTCAAAACAATGAAACACGTTTACACGTCATCAGATTGTATTTTACATTAACAGAACTTAAAATTAAATACATTTTTGATTAAATGTTAAACTATGACAAGTCATGATAGTATATCGAATCAATAGGCATAATTTGTGTGTCATCCAAGCTCAACTACAAGTAAAAAGTCTAACAGCATTTCAGAACTTGATTTTTTATTTCACAACAATATATACATTTAAGAAATGACTAAAGGTCCCCTGAAATCCAACATTTGATAGAAAACACTTTACCATTATAACCAGCAGATGGCGGCAGAGGAGCATTTATTTGCTCATATTACACATTTCCTGAAATAGTTTTTCACTCAGGTTCGCTTTTGAATAAATATTAAACTCACTAGGTTTTAAAATGCTTTTTTTCAAGGTTAAAGTACTGAAGTACTCAAAATCTCATGAAAAACAATAACTTTTCTTGTGAATGAATTACACAGAAAGTAAGTACCGCACCCTCCCTTTATAATCACAGAAGCTGTCAGTCAGTGCAGAGGAGGATCTTTTTTTTTAAGTCATCTTACGTTTGAATAACTAAAGTAATGTTAGACCTGACTATTTAAGTGACTATATTCTGATTTTAAACTAAGTATTACACTATTGATGCTGTTAAAGCTACCTCAGGACATTGAAGATACAGAACACCAACAAGTGACATTTCACCTGAAGTTTTCCGGCTGTCTTATATCATACCCACCTCCTGTCACTCACTCATTCGCTCCGATTGAATAGTGCTTCTATTCCCGCAGGTTTCAAACAGCTCACCTCTCAAACAGCTCACGAGTACCAAATTGACTTTTTTTTCTTGGCTTATTGCGCTTAAATGGTTGAATACTTGCAAAATTATGTCAAAATGCCCGTCTTGCTGAGTATTCAGATAAATACAGTCAGTTTTTGAATGTAAACAGTTGAGAGAAAATGCATGTTGTGTATCAGTATATTGGATCAGTGCATAAGCTCTTAAAGTGACAGCGGCCTAATAAACTTGCTGCTGTCTGTCATGTTAATCGAAAAAAGAAAATCACTCGCTGCTCCCTGATTAACTTTTGTAACTTTAACTGTAAGCATTAATATGTATTACCATGTCATTGTTATATATTGTTATAAGTAGTAGTTCAAATAAAGCCTCCCTGTTCTGTGTTTTAAATATATGCAGCAAAATTATCAAAAAAATGATGAGATAATAACAAATTATCTGTACGTATGGCTAGATTTCCCGTTGTACACTCCCAAAAAAAAAAAGGTACAAAGCGGTCACTGGGGCGGTACCCTTTCAAAAGGTACACCTTTGTGCATATTAATATGAATACCTCAAAGGTACCAATAGTGTACATATAAGTACCTAAATGGTACACATTAAAATCTTTTTAAAGAGTACCATCTTAGTGACAACTTTTGTACCTTTTTTTTCTGAGAGTGTATCAAAAATGGTATTGAATTTCGATATTGTTCGAAGTATCATATATCGAAGTTGGAAATTTCAGTGTTGTGACAACCCTGAGAGAAAAGCTAAAAAGAAGGAAATCATGTTTAATGTGTGTTGTAGGTCTCGTCTGTTGCCTGACCTCAGGGAGTGTTTCCCGGTCAGACTGACGGAGCGTTGCTGCTTCTCCAGGAAGAATTTTTTCAGGCAATACATTTCTAGGCCATCAGTTTTATTGTCTGTTTCCTCAGATCCAACTTAACAGTCACCAGAGTAATAAAAGGAAGGAGAAATTTATTAAAGTGCAGATCTGAGCAGGTGTTACGCTAAGTGTTCTCTTTCTGTGTTTAAATACCTTCTTCTATCCTAGTTGAATATACAGAGACTGCAGGCAACATTTTGAGTCATCCTTCATTTGTGGATACTATAGTGGCAGAGAAATAGAAAACCGTAAGTTTCCATCACTGTTTCCCTCGACGACAACCCAGTGATTCTTACACATTTTGTTCATCATGATTATAATCTTCACAAATTAACACAACTTTTATGAATTCTGTAAGCTGAATACAAAAAGTAAAAAGCTAAATGTAGACTATAAACAAACTACACAACGGTCATATGACTTCATTAACACTTTCAGTCTTTATTTAAAAACATATTCCCTGAAAGTTTGAGTTATAATAGGTTGAAAGAGCATGATTATAAATACAGCGAGGCTGTGTAAGCGACTAGTGGATTGACGAGGTTATCTGTCTGTACAGTGTGATGATGTTTAGTCCCAATTAGACGCTTGTTAGCAACCGTCTTGTTCAAGACAAGTCAAATCACAAGGTATTGTATTTTACAATGTCGTATTACGATGTTATATATGTCATGGAATAAAACGTGAAAATATCTTACAGTGAACTTTGGATGAACTGTCACTTTAACAAACAGCATGCGTCATATCTGATGATAAATCTTTTAAATTGGGGCAGAGTGAAGACATTTGCTGAGTTCTGGAGTCATATTTTATGTTATAGTCAATGTTTATATTGTAAATATGTGACACTCACAGTGAGTGATCTGCAGGATGAGTGCAGCTGTGTTCAGTCCAGGTTATTCAGCTGAAAGAAAAATGTGTCTAGACTGAATGGAGGCGGTTAAATGGATAGTTCACCCAAAAATGAAAATCATTGTCATTAATTTCTCACCCTCGTGTCGTTCCAAACCTTTAGGACTTTCATTCATCTTCTGACCACAAGTGAAGATCTTTTTGATTAAATCCTAGAGATTTCTGTCCCTCTGTTGACAGCTACACAACTACCACTATGACTCTTCAAAAAGTTCATAAAGAGATCGTAAAACTAATCCATATGAATTGAGTGATTTAGTTCAAATTTTCTGAAGACTCAATCACTTTATACGATGAACAGATTGAATTTAGGCTTTTACTCACATATAGACATTGATCAGCAATCATAAACAGAAGCTCAACGGAACCTGCTTCACACACGAAAATAAACCTCTTAAGGAAGCTCAAATGTGATGCGTAACACTCAAAAATGAATCTCATTGGTTCTCGAGGAAGCTCAAATGTATTGCGTAACACAAGAATGAACCTAATTGGTTCTTGTGGAAGCTCAAATGTGATGCGTAACATGAGAATGAACCTAATTGGTTCTCGAGGAAGCTCAAATGTGATGCATAACACGAGAATGAACCTCATTGGGTCTCGAGGAAGCTCAAATGTGATGCATAACACGAGAATGAACCTCATTGGGTCTCGAGGAAGTGCAAATGTGATGCGTAACACTCGAAAATGGACCTCATTGGTTCTCGAGGAAGCTCAAATGTGATGCGTAACACGAGAATGAACCTAATTGGTTCTCGAGGAAGCTCAAATGTGATGCATAACACGAGAATGAACCTCATTGGTTCACGAGGAAGTGCAAATGTGATGCGTAACACTCGAGAATGAACCTCATTGGTTTTTGAGGAAGCTCAAATGTGATGTGTAACACTTGAGAATAAACCTCATTGGGTCTCGAGGAAGCGCAAATGTGATGTATAACACTCGAAAATGGACCTCATTGGTTCTTGAGGAAGCTCAAATTTGATATGTAACACTCAAGAATTAACCTCATTGTTTCTCGAGGAAGCTCAAATGTGATGCGTAACACTCGAGAATGAACCTCATTGGTTCTTGAGGAAGCTCAAATGTGATGCGTAACACTCGAGAATGAACCTAATTGGTTCTTGAGGAAGCTCAAATGTCATGTGTAACACTTGAGAATGAACCTCATTGGGTCTCGAGGAAGTGCAAATGTGATGCGAAACACTCGAAAATGAACCTCACTGGTTCTTGAGGAAGCTCAAATGTGATGCTTAACACTCAAAAATGGACCTCATTAGTTCTCGAGGAAGCTCAAATGTGATGCGTAACACTCGAGAATGAACCTCATTGGTTTTTGAGGAAGCTCAAATGTGATGCGTAACACGAGAATGAACCTAATTGGTTCTCGAGGAAGCTCAAATGTGATGCATAACACGAGAATGAACCTAATTGGTTCTCGAGGAAGCTCAAATGTGATGCGTAACACTTGAGAATGAACCTCATTGGTTCACGAGGAAGTGCAAATGTGATGCGTAACACACGAGAATGAACCTCATTGGTTTTTGAGGAAGCTCAAATGTGATGCGTAACACTTGAGAATGAACCTCATTGGTTCTCGAGGAAGCTCAAATGTGATGCGTAACACACGAGAATGAACCTCATTGGTTTTTGAGGAAGCTCAAATGTGATGCGTAACACTTGAGAATGAACCTCATTGGTTCACGAGGAAGTGCAAATGTGATGTTTAACACAAGAATGAACCTAATTGGTTCTCGAGGAAGCTCAAATGTGATGCGTAACACACGAGAATGAACCTCATTGGTTTTTGAGGAAGCTCAAATGTGATGTGTAACACTCGAAAATGGACCTCATTGTTTCTCGAGGAAGCTCAAATTGTCACGGCACACACGAAGACAAACAGGGTAGGTCCATTTGCAGGTATTTATTGGGGTAATCCAAAGCGTAAATCCAGAAACAGGCAAGGGTCAAAATCCATGATAACAGTCCGTACACAAAACAAGAAAAACACAATGAAAACCAAAACCGAGAAACCAGGAACGTTCGTGAAGACACCATCACAAGGGCAGAGACAAACCAGGTATAAATAGACAGACACTAATGAATAAACAAAACAGCTGTGTGCAATGAGTTGGATAATGAGTCCAGGAGTGAGTATGGGTAATGTAGTCCAAGGGGTGAAAACAAGAGTCCGGAATGGAGTGCCCTCTAGTGGCTGACTAGGGCACTCTCACTAGTGATCATGACACAAATGTGATGCATAACACGAGAATGAACCTAATTGGTTCTTGAGGAAGCTCAAATGTGATGTGTAACACTTGAGAATGAACCTCATTGGTTCTTGAGGAAGCTCAAATTTGATATGTAACACTCAAGAATTAACCTCATTGGTTCTCGAGGAAGCTCAAATTTGATATGTAACACTCAAGAATTAACCTCACTGGTTCTTGAGGAAGCTCAAATTTGATATGTAACACTCAAGAATTAACCTCATTGGTTCTCGAGGAAGCGCAAATTTGATGTGTAACAATCGAAAATGGACCTCATTGTTTCTCGAGGAAGCTCAAATGTGATGCGTAACACTCGAGAATGAACCTCATTGGTTTTTGAGGAAGCTCAAATGTGATGCGTAACACGAGAATGAACCTAATTGGTTCTCGAGGAAGCTCAAATGTGATGCATAACACGAGAATGAACCTAATTGGTTCTCGAGGAAGCTCAAATGTGATGCGTAACACTTGAGAATGAACCTCATTGGTTCACGAGGAAGTGCAAATGTGATGCGTAACACACGAGAATGAACCTCATTGGTTTTTGAGGAAGCTCAAATGTGATGCGTAACACTTGAGAATGAACCTCATTGGTTCTCGAGGAAGCTCAAATGTGATGCGTAACACACGAGAATGAACCTCATTGGTTTTTGAGGAAGCTCAAATGTGATGCGTAACACTTGAGAATGAACCTCATTGGTTCACGAGGAAGTGCAAATGTGATGTTTAACACAAGAATGAACCTAATTGGTTCTCGAGGAAGCTCAAATGTGATGCGTAACACACGAGAATGAACCTCATTGGTTTTTGAGGAAGCTCAAATGTGATGTGTAACACTCGAAAATGGACCTCATTGTTTCTCGAGGAAGCTCAAATTGTCACGGCACACACGAAGACAAACAGGGTAGGTCCATTTGCAGGTATTTATTGGGGTAATCCAAAGCGTAAATCCAGAAACAGGCAAGGGTCAAAATCCATGATAACAGTCCGTACACAAAACAAGAAAAACACAATGAAAACCAAAACCGAGAAACCAGGAACGTTCGTGAAGACACCATCACAAGGGCAGAGACAAACCAGGTATAAATAGACAGACACTAATGAATAAACAAAACAGCTGTGTGCAATGAGTTGGATAATGAGTCCAGGAGTGAGTATGGGTAATGTAGTCCAAGGGGTGAAAACAAGAGTCCGGAATGGAGTGCCCTCTAGTGGCTGACTAGGGCACTCTCACTAGTGATCATGACACAAATGTGATGCATAACACGAGAATGAACCTAATTGGTTCTTGAGGAAGCTCAAATGTGATGTGTAACACTTGAGAATGAACCTCATTGGTTCTTGAGGAAGCTCAAATTTGATATGTAACACTCAAGAATTAACCTCATTGGTTCTCGAGGAAGCTCAAATTTGATATGTAACACTCAAGAATTAACCTCACTGGTTCTTGAGGAAGCTCAAATTTGATATGTAACACTCAAGAATGAACCTCATTGGTTCTCGAGGAAGCGCAAATTTGATGTGTAACAATCGAAAATGGACCTCATTGTTTCTCGAGGAAGCTCAAATGTGATGTGTAACACTCGAAAATGGACCTCATTGTTTCTCGAGGAAGCTCAAATGTGATGCGTAACACTCGAGAATGAACCTCACTGGGTCTCGAGGAAGCTCAAATGTGATGTGTAACACTTGAGAATGAACCTAATTGGTTCTTGAGGAAGCTCAAATTTGATATGTAACACTCAAGAATTAACCTCATTGGTTCTCGAGGAAGCGCAAATTTGATGTGTAACACTCGAAAATGGACCTCATTGTTTCTCGAGGAAGCTCAAATGTGATGCGTAACACTCGAGAATGAACCTCATTGGTTTTTGAGGAAGCTCAAATGTGATATGTAACACTCAAGAATTAACCTCATTGGTTCTCGAGGAAGCGCAAATTTGATGTGTAACACTTGAGAATTAACCTCATTGGTTCTCGAGGAAGCGCAAATGTGATGCGTAACACTTGAGAATGAACCTCTTTGGGTCTCGAGGAAGCTCAAATGTGATGTGTAACACTCGAGAATGAACCTCATTGGTTCTTGAGGAAGCGCAAATGTGATGCGTAACACTTGAAAATGGACCTCATTGGTTCTCGAGGAAGCTCAAATGTGATGTGTAACACTCGAGAATGAACCTCATTGGTTTTTGAGGAAGCTCATATGTGCTCCGTAACATTAATAATTTTCATTTTTGGGTTAACTATCCCTTTAAGTCAGTGTTTGCAGGTTTCATCAGCTTTCATAACCGATTTCAAGTGTCCAGGCTGTTGAAGGTGAGTCAGACTCACTTGAATATGCACTGATATACAGTATGAATTAATTATTTTTCCTAGAAAAGGTCTTTTCAGGTTATTTAGTGTGATTAATTAGTAATGCCTGGATTGCAAGACCTGTGTAATGTGTGAGGCAGCTTCACACATTACACAGATGAATTCAGCCCTTCACGAGACAGGAAATCATAATGAGGTTATCATGTTTTCATCAATGCAAGTGTTTCAGAAATTTTGTGTATGTTTGCGTATGTTAGAATAAGGTGTATCTGCGTCAGGCATATTCATCATTGGCTCTTTTTGACTATGATATGATGATAATGATAATGAACCATCCCAGAAGCAAAGGAATATGATTATGTACTGTATTTCCACTCTTGATGAATAATCCAACCAAATCAAGCAAGTTGACTCAGAAGTGCCTTGAAGGCTGTGTTGTTTGTGTAAAAGAATGCTTGTTAATTATTTGACTCTTTCGTGCCAAAACGTGTTAATGAGCTAATTAATTAATCTATTGTGAATTTGATATTTGGTGACTAGAAAAGAATCCTAAGTTTATTTGCCAAAGGTTGGACAATGAAATTAATGTAATATAATATAAAAAAAAATAATAATTACACCTATAGATACATGTATATTATTCATATAGATACATATGTATATTATACATATTTATATTACATAATAAAATAAGACTATGTATGTATGTGTGTGTACCAGTAAATTCTGACAGAAAATGACATTACTATGCAAATGTTATTGAATAAATTACTGACTGTAATTTATCACATTTATTGAAACTTGTAATAGAAGCCCTGTTGGTTGTGGATGCATATATTAGGTTTACATTTATTAATTTGGCCGACATTTTATCCAAAGTGACTTACACATGAGGAACATAAGAAATTCATCACAGAGACAACAATATACAATGCCAGTTTTTTAATTTAGAAAAGTTTGAGCAGAGGTGAAATGCAGAAAAGAGGAAATTTTCTTTTGTCTCTCTCTTTCTCTTGTCTAAGTGCCTCAATTTTTAGGTTGTGGTTAAGTGCTTGTAGAAGATTATTTTGCCTTTTCATCCAGCACAAATAAGAACATCAGACTTAAAGAAAGCAGTGACCCTAGTCTGCCCCATTGTCTGATTTTATAGCAATTAAAAAAAATTTCAGTGCATTCAAAAAGTATGCAAGTGCAGTCGAGTTAATGACTATGAAATGTGTTTACAAGAGAGCCGCTCCTTGTTTTTAACATCAGAGTTTGTCCTTTGGGTGCTTGTGAATTCTGTATCCTCTCACTTTGTCCATGCGCTTCTGCCCAGAAACAAGTCCAGTTTTAGAAGCATGACAAAGTTAATTCTTCAGTTTAAAAAGTGCAGAATTCTAAAGCCTGTATCAGCGTGCAATTTTTGTACATTAATACATTTGATACATGCTACACTTAAGTCAACATGAAATCAAAATGTCCAACGTTAAAAACATTGAGTTGCAGCCTTAAATTTAAAAAAAAATAATCCCAAATGTGTTTTTGTCTTACCCTGATTCACTATTTTTTAATTCTATTGTAAGTGTTCGTATTTTAGACCTGTCAGGGTGCAATTTTTCACGCAGGGCGCGTGAAAAATTGCATACATGCGTCACTCATCAGTGCATGCCTCATCATAGCTGTAAATAGAGAAAAGTTGCTCTGGCTACTTTGATTAGTATCACAACGAGTGAGAAAGGTTGATATGGAGCAGCTAAATCTCCAACCTCCAGGGAATCACCCATTTTAAACAAACGTCAAACAGAGGAGAGTCTGCTGGCAAAAAGAGAATGAGACAGAGCTCGTAATATAACAAGAATCAACATGGCTTTTCAGAGATGGCAAGAACTGAGGGATTTGAAATGTTGTAAAAGCAATGCAGAGATGATGGTGTTTTATTACTCAACAGAGTAATGTATTTTATTGAACAGATAAATTGCCATATGTAACTCTCTAAAACATTTCATTGTAATGCATTATCTATTGTGAAGGGTCATTATGGTTGTTGTAGCGCTATGCTGTGCTACTTGGGTGTGAGCAAAAACACGCCATTTTTGTGTGTGTCCCTTAAAATGCAAATGAGCTGCTGCTCCTGGCCCCCTTTCCAGAAGAGAGCGGAGCTTTAACAGCTGCCAAATCTGCCAATTCTGAAGGTTTCAAAAAAGATTAGAGCGATTTGTTTTCTTCTAAATATTTTCTCAATGTACTGTATTCATGTATAATGAAAAGTAAAATCAACTTATTCATTTTCTTGTTTGTTTGAAGCTCTGTGAAAATGATTTTGACTTTTAGCCTCTCTGTTCCAATCAAAAAGCTTTTTTGTGCATTCTGTTATGAAAGCCCATATTACATCATCTATGTGAATAAAATCAAGGCCTACATTTCTTTTTCTCTCAGAAATACGTATTTTGGAATTAAAATGCATTCTTTCATTATAACTTTAGAGACCCCATGAAACTTATTAAAAGGAGCAGTTTTGTGTCCTGTGCTGACATTTATTTGAATGAAACTGGAATTTGGGCAGGACAAAATGCAACGCACACACCTCTTTGTTAAACAATGCACCAATTACAGCCATGAACTATGACTTGCTACTTTGTAGTCCCTTTTCAGATTGTATTAAAGGGTTAGTTCACCTCTAAAATGCATTATTAATGAAAACCCTGACCTTATATTACAGATTACAGTGAATTAACAGACAGAAGTGAATTAAAACAACATGTAATTCAAGATCTGCATGCGTATAAATGATGCAGTTCAAACCCAAGAGACAAATATAAAACACATGTTCTTCTGGGTTGACCTATTTGTCTCCCAATGGCTTGGGAACTTTCTTGATGTGAATGACAAACTTATATTGTTTATATATTAAAGTGAGAACATTTCTACTCACTGAATGCGTAAAATATGTTTTCCACAAGATGAAATCCACACCAGCCTCATACATCAACTACAATCATGGAAAAGTTGTTTTCAAGAGGAACAGAAGACGTTAATTTTTTGGCAACACCACTTATTCCTCTTTCCTCTTCTGTGTTCTCTCCCTCTCTGGCTCTTCACACATCTGGAAGGTACGACGGGTGGCTGCGTCTCTCCAGCACTGCTGATCTTATGATGTGTTTGGGCTGTTTCAGGAAGCTTTGACACGCTGGACTTTTGCTTTAACTCTGTTTGGATACTTTCAGAGGGAACTGAGGTACGAATCTATATTTTCTGAATATGCATACATGCTTTTTTTCCCTCCCAATCCATTGAGATTTCCCAGAGCATGTGAACTGATTCCAGCTGTTTTTGATGTTTTGACGTCGAGCAGGTGTTATCTTGGTGTCATGTGTTTTTCATATGTTATTCGTATGTTTTATAGTATCTGACCCACGAGTTACAGTTAGTGTTACATAACGGTGAACTTTATGGAAACTCTGAACAGAATGTCTGTTTTTTTTCTGCATTAATATGAAGCTTTTTATTTTTTGTGAAAGGAGTTGAGCAGTAAATATGTAGTGCGGTCCAAAAGTTTAAAAATGCCTTCTTTTTGCCTTCCATTCGAATACAATACAAGCTTTTCTTTGAAAATTATTATTAGCATAAGAATTTGAGACTGTTTTAGTACTTGGTGTCTCAACAGCATGAACAAAACCTGATGATCATGTTCTCCACACTCTTAGAAAAAAGGTTCAATGGGGTTCTATATATAGAATCATATGGTTCTTTATTCAATTTTAAAGAACTGTTTATGCCAAACATGTTCTTAGGTTCAATATAAAACCTTTTCTACTACACTGTAAACCCTAACGCTCAAAATACTTAATTGTTTTGAGTAGGACAAGCTTAAATTAAACAAATTAGTTCAGTTAAATTAACTGTTATGAGTATTTCGAACTATTTTCTTTTGAGTTCACAGCACTGATCTATTTCAAGTAAACTAAACCGTTTCATCGTTTTGAGTTGTATGAACTAATTTCTTTTAATTTAGACAAACTTAATTTTAACTGAAACTGGGCTAGGATTCCTATTTCCCAGCATGCTTTGCCCATGGCATTCGAAAGGGAGAATAAAAGCTAAAATTAAGTGTTATATAATGTTTTTCGTGCAAGATTAATGGTAAGGGAGATTAATGTTAAAAAACGGAAAAGTTTTTCCTCTGCGTTTTTTGCGTACAGACGACAATGTTATCAAAACAATCCTTGTTCACATGGATCCACAAAAGCAACTAAAAACGCTGTATTATTCATGCCAGGCCAGAATATGGCGATGTTACTTTGTAAAGAAATACTAGGCACCTATAAACTGAACACGTAATATGCATGCAAACAAATTTGCATTTTTTTTTTTACTTTACATGGAAACTATAATGGTATTGTTTTCAAAAACTTGCACTTTGAATCCATCTTCAAAAGTTTGCATTTTCAGACCTCCAAAATGCCATTGTCGTGTAGATGAATGGGCATAAAAACCTTTGCATTTTTAGTTGAAGCGGTGTCGTGTAAACGCCCCCTAATGGCGAGTTCACACTGCATGGCAAATTGTTGCTCGTTCACGTAAGTGACAATCACTCAGTGTGAATGATCAAAGACGCGATCTTAGAGAATCGACGATGCATCGCCGACGGCGTGAGATATTTGGCATGCTAAATATCTGGATCTGTCTGAGATTCAAAATCCTGCTGTGTGAAATGTTCATTGACGATTACCTACAGCCAATGAGAGAGCAAGATACAGGGCAGAGGGAAGTATGGGGAGGATTTATAGACTCGAATTTCTTTTTCTCTTTTTCGCTGCAAATTAGTGCATAGACAATTTGGATCACAAGCTTCTTGCGGGCTCACATTTTTAATAACATTTCCGGTCTCACATGAGAGCTCAGTCTCACGTGTGACCTTGCATTACTTCTTGTGTGTGTTTGGCTGTGAAACGTAGTTTGCGGACCAGACAGAGTTGTCTGCGATTCACAGCAGCGACTGAATGCTACCCCAGATAGTCTACAGTGTGAAAAGAAAAGTGATCTTACGATGTTGAAAATCGTGCAGTGTGAACTCGGCCTAAAGAGTACATGATTTCATATGATCCAAAGAGCGTCAATGGAAGCAAGGAAATCATGTGATCGATGTCACAGTGCAGAATGATAAATATTTGTTTTTCTTTGGTTTAGATTATTGTGGTCTGGAACTTTTGGACCTCACTGTATATAAATTAGTCAGTGAAAAGGATATTTGGGATGCTGAGACTCTGTGATAACCATGATTTTGCCAAGTTGGACATGTTTCTGGATCAACAACCTTGTTGACACTAGAAAAAGATTCCTGTCAGCTTTAAGTTCATGGTTAAAGCTTGACCAGATTATTTTTTCTTGATTTTAGTTAATGCTGCGGTTGGTTACATCTATGATTGTTTGACTAGGATGTTGAAAACACATTATGATGTTGGAACATGTCCTACTTGTCTGAGTCATGATAGGTTTGGAGCGTTGTTGTTGTTGACTAAACATTGAAATCATTTTAATTCATTTAAATAAAGCTGAATATAAATATTGCACAAAAAGCTTAGTTGAAAATTGCAAAAATTGTCCTTGGCAAATACACTGTAAAGCTGTAAATAAAACAAAGTATATTTTACAAGAAAATACCATTTAAGTCTCTCTACTTGAAAAAAATTACTTGCCGTTTCTTTGTAATTATTTGTGAAATTTACTTAAATTGTATCAAAGTAAATCACCGATTTTTTTTTTGTTATTGTAACATAAATATGTTGAAGTTGAATTATAAAAATTACTAAAACTTAATTGAAAATAAATTAAAGCTAAACAGAAATATTTAGAAAAATAATAATAGTAATACAAAAGCACAACGATAATAAATAACACTGATTAATATTTTCCTTCAGCTTTATTTGTATATATTCAGTTCTCACTTTAATTTTAGTTTACGTTTTATTTAAATTAAAATTAAAGTGAGAACTATATAAATAAAAATAAAGCTAAAGGAAAATAGTAATAAATCAGTGTTATTATCATTTAACTATTACAGTTTTTCATATTTTGAATTTGCATTTTTATATTTTAATTTTAGTTATTTTAGTCATTTTGTTTTTTTTTAATATATGTCTATATATTTTTATTCATTTTAATTTCAGATTTTGTTATTTTAGATCAAGTTAAACTAAATGAAAGTGAGAAATGTTGCCTTGGCAATCTGAAATCTAATAAGCTTATTTCAGTTTAAAGTTTATTATATCAAAACGTTTGTTTTATTTAACTATCCCTGTAATATATACTATAGAAATAATACTACAATAACACTGGTTTGGAGCTGTTCCCATGCACAGGTTATTAGACTGAGATTTTTCTAGTCTTTCCCCTCATGCTCCAGCTACAATCCAGCTCCTCCTGCTCTCACAGCGATGTGACCCGTGTTTATGTTAGACACCTGTTTAGGATTGTTGGAACTCATTCCAGAATTTTTTTCCCAGTTCTTTTTCCTTCCAGTTCTTTAAACGAGACTTCAGATGTGGAATGTTGGGGTTTGTATGAACACGTTGGAGAAAAACTGCTCTCAGATCAGGGGTTTGGTGGTATGTTCACATGGTGAATGAATCCAGACCTGTGTTTATTTACTGAGGCGAAATAAGCCGCATTAAAGCACCACAATAATTGCTGTTGTTTGGCTGTTTGCCATAGAGCAAAATAATGCACATAGAATAAATGTATGAATAATGAAAAACTGTAAGATATACAAATAAATATGGTTCTCTGAGAACTGAAATACAGGTTTAATAGGATTAATGAGGAAAAATGACAAAAAAAAAAAAATGATAATGCTACTCTTTTGTCTAGAGATTAAACTATTCATAACACACAAACCTGGAAAATGATATTGTTCAGAATTTGCTGTTTCATTGCTCAGGAGACCGAATAACCCAACGAGTACATTTTTGACTTACAACAAGAGTTGTATGCTGTCAGCATTCAATTTATTTATTTGGTCTCTGATGAATTTGTTGAAATATTTGACTTTTGATCACAGACTTTGGTTTCTTGGCAAACCTGAGTGCAGTTTGAGACATTGCTGATTTTATTAGAACCTCCAGAAAAGAGCTTTTTCTCAGCAGAAACATCTGAGAAGCAATGTTGCGGTTCAGCCTTACATTGTTCAAACCGGAGTCGACACTGATGGAGAGATTTAGGAAGAAGTTACAACTTTTAGAATGAAACTGGACGTTTCTGAATGGTTAGTGGATAAATTTATGTATTTGCTGTGGAGTTGATTCAACTCATCCACTAGCATGTGCCGTCATGTTCATCTTTTGTGTTGAATTGATCCTCGTTTGTGAAGCAGTCCGGCGTAAAATGACGGCATGACAACAACACTCTACTACAACAACTCTTCCTCTTCTCTAAAGCAGCCCAACATGGCCCCGCCCCCTTTGTTGTGTGTTCTCAGGTGCGGGGTTTATGTAAATGTGGAGGCTTGGGATGTCACCAACACAGGAAGAAGCTTGTAGTCTCTACCAGCTGTTTGTTGTAGTCCTTAAAAAGCAATTTCTGTAAAAGAAAATATCTCCTTTGAGCGTCATAACTTTGCAGATGTTTTTTAAGCTAAAACAGTAACATTACACACTAACTAAAGTTAAAAAAGTGAAATCATAATCAAACACCCCTTTAAAATGATGTCAATTTTCGGTTCAGGTGAAGCCGCTGCACAGAGCGCAGGGGAACTGATCATGTCTTCCACTTTACTACTAGTTATAGCACAAAATAAACATGAATGAACATCAGGAGGTATGTTGAAAGATACAGTACAACTTATCGAAATCCCTATCATGTCTCATATAACCTTGAAAAGATGTCAATAAAACAGCTTGTAAACAATGTCACGTAATGTTACATTTACCTCAAAGCCTTTTAAAACGCACTATTCATTACATTTTTATCTGTTCTGTAATTTTTTTTTTTTAATAAATCCACCATTTTCTTTAACAATTAAATGTTTATAGACCTATTTTTTAACATAATTAAGTCATTAGAAATGTGTTATTTAATAGTATTATTAATTATTAATATAAAACTTCCTTATGTGCAATTTAAATATAGCTAAGTAGCCTACGAATCAGTTAATTTCAACCTTTCAAATGTACTAACTGGGATTCCCTGAATAGTTTGCATAATTCGTTAAGAGCTATTTTTCCCTTGAGGAAATTACCCATGTGCTGTACCAGATAATTACCTCAATTAACCGATATTGAATCTAACTGAATAGAATTTGAATCGAATCACAAGCTTGTGAATTCGAAGCCGAATCAAATTGTGAATTTTGTGTCAATGCCAAGCCCTATTAAACACACTTACAAGAAGGAAATCTCCCTAGTAAATGTCACTTGGTAAATTCAGAATGCATCAATCCTTTGTGTGTGTGTGTGTGTGTGTGTGTGTGTGTGTGTGTGTGTGTGTGTGTGTGTGTGTGTGTGTGTGTGTTAATGCCCAGAGGTCCAGATCTGGTTTGGTTCTGGCTGGATCGGAGTTGGAGTGAGGGTTTCAGATCTTCTTTGGCCCGAGCGAACGCATCCAGGCCCGGAAGTATGGATCAGCGGCGCGGCCTGCTGGAGCTGCTGTGTTTGGTTCTGCTGGGCTGGACTCTGGTTCGCGGTCAGGCGGAAACAGACTTAAAGGAGGACGGTGAGGCGGAGGACGCCCCTGGAATAGTGGAAAATGTGGTGCAAAAGATGTTTTGTCCGGAGAACTGCAGCTGCACCGAGGAGGGGGCGGTGGACTGTAACGGAGCGAGCCTGAATGAATTCCCACATGAGTTATCCGAACAGACCCGTCAGCTCTCGCTGCAGGTGCGTGGGTTTGTGTGCAGATTGTTTACCCAGCACACTTTCTCTGAGTATTTTGTTTCTTGCTCATTTGCTGATAAAATCAGACTGAAATGTTAAAGGGACATTTTTTCATTTACTCACCCTCATGTTTTTTAAACCTGTATGAATTTCGTTCTTCTGCTGAACAAGATATTTTGAAGAATATGGGTAACCAAACAGTTGATGGACCCCATCAACTGTAGAAGTCAATGGGGTCCATCAACTGATATTCTTCAAAATATCTTCTTTTGTGTTCAGCAGAAGAAAGAAACTCATACAGGTTTAAAACAACATAGGGTCAGTAAACGATGACAGAATTTTCATTTTTGGGTGAACTATCCCATATATAGGAGTTTAGTCTGGTGTTCTGGAGCGGATTCATTTATTAATAAATCAAAATAATTACTTTTTTTTTTTTTTTTTTGCTCACCAAGGCTGCATTTATTTGATCAAAAATACAGTAAAAAACAGTAATATTGTGAAATATTATTACAAAATCGAACCGTTTAGAATCGTGTTATTAAAAATAACTGTTTTTTATGTGAATATAATATATGTTAAAATATAATTTATTCCTGTGATCAAAGCTGAATTTTCAGCATCATTACTCCAGTCTTCAGTGTCACATGATCCTTCAGAAATCATTCTAATATGATAATTTGATGCTCAAAATTTTTTTTTTTCATTATTATCAATGTTGAAATCAGTTGTGCTGCTATAGATTTTTGTGGAAACCTTGATAGATTTTCTTTTTTCAGGATTCTTTGATGAATAGAAAGTTCAAAAGACGGCATTTATTTGAAATAGAAATTTTTTGTAACATTATAAATGTCTTTTCTGTCACTTTTGATCAATTGAATGCATCTTTGCTTGCTGAATGCATTTTTAAAATCTTACTTACATATTTGAATACTCACATTTTGACACGATTTTACCATTTTAAGTATGTATAATCAAGTAAACATAAGTTGCTTTGTCTTGAAATATTACAAAAAATTAGGGATGTACAATATATCGGCCACCATATCGGTATCAGCTGATATATATCGGCCCGATAAGAAAATTTGGCCGATATATTAAAGCCGATAAATAATGGATTATTTGCTTCAGCTGATACTTTAGATGTGCACTGTTCACCATGATGGTTTTGAATTGCTTGAAATATGATTGAAACTTGGAGAAACGTTTGTTTTTGTAATCAATTCTCTCAAAAATTATATAAAATTTGGATTTTGATTTATCGGCCAATATATCAGTTATCGGCTTTCAAATACAAAGAATTATCAGTTATTGGTATCGGCCAAAATTTTCATATCAGTGCATCCCTACTAAAAATATAAGTTATTTTTACTTTATAAAAGTCAGTACATATTTCCCAGCAAAAAGAGTCGTGTGTCACGACCTGAAGGGGGATGAATTTACAGTTAGTCCTATAGTAAAATGCCCTTTACTTGCTCAAAAAATATCAATCAGATGACAGTTCAGCAGGTTTTTCAGCAACGTTTTGATTCAGAGGCCGTGTGTGTTTATAGGGTTAAATGCCTTTTTTTTCTCTGTCCCAGAATAACCAAATCACTGAGGTCACGCTGGAGCATCTGTCACATCTTCAGCAGTTGGAGACACTAAACTTACAGAACAACCGCCTCACCACACAAGGTACAGCTGATGGGAGGGGGATGAGAGGGTCAGCAGAGGACAGCAGCTGAAAACAGCACAGAATAATCTGTTACAGAGGGTCAGGATGAAAGAGAGAGAGGCCAGGATGGAGGGATGATGAGGGGAAGGGTAGTGAAAGAGCTGCTGTGTTTGGATTTCACTCTTTCCTGCATGTGTGGTCAACATGACTGTTTGAAGTGGAAAATGTTTTTATTTAAATAAATCAGCAGAAATATCAGATTCCTTTTTTTTTTAGAAGAGTAATTTGGCCAAAATTAAAAAATTCTGTTATTATTTAGGACTACTTGCCCTCCAGTTGTTCAAACACACATGCTGCTCTGTTCATGCATATGAGCTAAAAAATCACCATAAAAGCTGCCCATATGACTTGTTTTAAATTCCAAGTATTTTGAAGCCATAATTTATTCAATGTGTCATTAATGTCAAACACTATTTTTCAAAAAACATGTTGTGCTAGTTCAAAAGGTCTCATGGGGTTTGGAACGACTTATGAAGTAAATTAACTATTGAACAGTACAAGAAGTGAACTATTCCTATAAATGTCCTTGCCACTGTTCTAGAAAGAAAGAAATTGTTACTTTTATCCAGCAAGAATTCATCAAATTGATAAAAAGTAACAAAATAATTCTATTTCAAATAAATGCTGTTATATTAAACTTTCTATTCATCAAAATTTCCTGAAATATCACAGTTTGAAGCAGCACAACAGAAATGCAGCAAATCGGCATATTAGAATGATATATGAAGGATCATGTGACACTGAAGACTGGAGTGAAAATTCAGCTTTGATCACAGGAATAAATTACATTTTAAAATGTATTAATATAATATGAATATATAGTAAACAGTTATTTTAAATTGGGGCTGCATAGCTGCAGACCAGTCAGGGTGCCCATGCCCATACTACCGAAAGCGACAACAGCGGACACTTGAGCATCAGAACTGGACCACGGAGCAATGGAAGAAGGTGGCCTGGTCTGATGAATCGCGTTTTCTTTTACATCACGTGGATGGCCAGGTGCATGTGCATCGCTTTCCTGGGGAACACATGGCACCAGGATGCACTATGGGAAGAAGGCAAGCCGGTGGAGGCAGTGTGATGCTTTGGGCAATGTTCTGCTGGGAAACCTTGGGTCCTGCCATCCATGTGGATGTTACTTTGACACGTACCACCTACTTAAGCATTGTTGCAGACCATGTACACCCTTTCATTGAAACGGTATTGTGGCCTCTTTCAGCAGGATAATGCTCCTGCCACAAAGCAAAAATGGTTCAGGAATGGTTTGAGGCGCATGAGTTTGAGGTGTTGACTTGGCCTCCAAATTCCCCGGATCTCAATCCAATCGAGCATCTGTGGGATGTGCTGAACAAACAAGTCCGATCCATGGAGGCTCCACCTCACAACTTACAGGACTTAAAGGATCTGCTGCTAACATCTTGATGCAGAAACCACAGCACACCTTCAGGGGTCTAGAGGAGTCCATGCCTCGACGGGTCAGGGCTGTTTTGGGGGGATCAGTACAATATTAGGAAGGTGGTCATAATGTTATGCCTGATCAGTGTTTTTTTATGTATATATAATATATATATATATATATATATATATATATATATATATATATATATATATATATATATATATATATATATATATATATATATATATACATAATTCATGAAATGAAACATGAAATTAAGGTATGTGCAGCATGTCAAGAATAACGTGTGTGTGTGTGTGTGTGCAGGCCTTGACGATGAAGGGTTTCATATTCTGGAAAAGCTGAGCTATTTATACTTGGCAAATAATAAGGTGAGTCACCAATGTTTATTCTAACACTCATCTCTCTCCTTCTCTCTCCTCTCTGTCTTGCTCTCCTTTGTTCACTGTCTAACTTGAATGCTTAGATGTAAAGTTTTCATGATTAATATATAATGGGGCTAAAGGCGTATTTTTACGCGTACGCGAGGGTCAGCGTACAGTGCGTGTGACACGTTTTTCGTCATCAGAAGAGTATGTGCGTACTGTACGCACAGGTCGCACACATTTTTTTTTAACTGCATTCCACATTTTTCTGCACCAAAAAAAAGCTGTAATTTAGTTTTCCATGACCGTTTTTCCATCCTTAGAATTAGTTATTTTGGCTACCGTACCTTTAAGACTTTGTGCAAATGATGTCATGATCATATTCCAGCATAGTTAGCTCTTTCGTTCATCATCATCACTTCTCCTCTGGGGAATCCCCACTGCCATTTTGAAGTGTGTTCAACTTAAAGTGGAAGAGGGAAGTTTATTTGGACAAACCCTCGACCGCTCGATTTTGACATAGGGAGCGAGTCTACTCAATATGCACACTTCAGGTAGATCCATAGACCACACTGCAACACAATTGTGAAATCACAACAGCAACTCGTAGTGCTTGCACTTAATTTACCCACAAGTGATCAAAGGTTTAGGGTGTTCCATTTAAACACATTTCAAGGGTCCTACCAGTAGTGGGCGCTTGTTCAGCGTAAACGATGATGTACATCAGAGTGAACGAGATGGAGAGAAATTAGTGAGGGAAGGGCATAAAAATGTGGACTTAAACACAGCCAGTAGCTGTCAAATATGGGCGGTCATATGACCTATGTCATATGACCCCATATGAGCTAATGATTGTGGCATTCTAAACAAGCCATTTTTGCACCGTTTTTTATGTCTACTCATTTCCTCATTGTCACGAGGCTTGAGCGTTTGCCAGAGTGTTGTTTTGTGGTTGCTAAAATGTTCTTAATTGCTGTCAGCAAGTTGCAATGTGGGTTTTGAGGATTTTTTTTCCCGCCTGTTTTATGGTCCAGCAGGTGAAAATGGTGCGTCTGATCATTTATCACATCTGGAACACATTGGCATGTCAAGTTACGCCTTTATTCTCAAGGTTTCAGCATGTTGTGCTAAAAACCAAACCCACGTTTCTGTTTTGCATTGTTCTGTTTATCATGTAATCAGATTTGCTGTGGTGTTTGCACCACATTTTTTTGGCAAGTGCACACGCTTTTCATAACAAACTCCTTGTCCTTGCCAGTCATAAAACAGCAGAATTAGTTGTTTCGACATAAAACCAGACAGAGTGTAATTTAAAGGCCAGGGTTTTCGGTCACAGCCCCTGAGAGTGACTCACTTTTTAACATTTGTTTTCCAAGTGTAAAGCCATTCCCAGGTCTGTTTAACGCTGACTGGTGGGAACTTGGTAGGTTTGATGTTTATGTTGGTCAGGAGACAGTCAGTTGTCGTGTTATCAGGAGCCAGTTTGGCTCATTGCTGTTTAGCTCCGGCAATCCCTAGTTCCGTCAGCGGAGTGGATTTCTCTTATGCCAGCTGGTAACAGCGACGCGGTGGCAACAGGCTTTAGCATGCCCTTGTACCGTGCCAGCTTTCCCTGTTAATCACCCAGCTGTGCATGCCAGGCGGTGGGAGCTAAAGAGGTCCTGACGACCTCCAAAGTGTGTGATGGACAGATTTGTAGCTGATGGACTTAAAAAGGATAACAGCAAGAGAAAGAGATCCTACTGAGATTTTAATCTCACTGTCGTGCTATAAAAGTAAGACAAAGACACACCAATAAAAGGCAAAGCAAATGGCAGAAACATACGCGCTGATGTGAATGTTTGCCGTTGTTCCCACTGGATGTGTTACATGCATTCTTGCAGTACTGAGTCAGTGTTTTGAGTGAGCGAAGAACAGATAATCAGTGAATTTGTCAAAGCTTTGTGGCTTATAACAGGGGTTTTCAAACCAGGGGCCTGAAAGGGAGTGTCAAATAAATAATAATTAATAATAATACTAAGATTAATAATAAGATTAAAGTAAGTAAATAGATTAAAAATAATTTATGGTAATAAAAATGTGGTTAAGATAAAAAAAAAGTTAGTTACTAAGCCTCATGCACACCCGGAGTCCGGGATGATTGTCGCGCGCTTATCGCCAGCATTTTTCGAGACGTTATTCGATGCGTCTTTGTGTTCATACCCAAGCAATTTTCACTGACGATGCGCCAAGTGAACGTGCAAATTAACTCCCTGACAGTAGATGGCGCTCTAACCTCCACTACAGCACACAAACGATGGCGATGGTCAAAAGTTTGTCGGAAAGTTACAAGCCTATGTACATGAAAGAAAATGAAGTGAAATGCACTTCCTCTCCATAACAACTCCATCTTATCAAGATTTTTATAGTCGCTGTGGCGTTTGTCATAGTTTTTTGTGTTCAGACACCAATGAGACCAGCAGCATTACATTCATCTTGCCTTGTTGCATCTTCTTCTTCATCTAGTTACTTCCTCTTCGTTGTCTTCTTCTTAGGTGTCAATGTGTGCTCAGCAAGAGCGCCACCCAGTCGTGTTTTACTGTAACTTCAGCATCTCCAGGCACATGAACAAATGCAGCAATCTCAGTGGTTGGCCAGTTTTTAATGCTGTGCGTCAAACTAAAAAAATGAACCCAAGGTGTTTTTTTCCAAAAACGAAGCTTTTACGCCTGCCGTTTTGCACGTCGGTGTGCGCGCTCGCATTGGCGCCCTTTTGTTTAGTCACAAGGTGTTAAACGTCGGCGATAAGTGCGCGATAAACGTCCCGGTGTGCACAAGCCTTTAATTTATTAAATAGATTAAATTAGGTTCAAATAAATAAATAATACATTTATAGATCTCATCGAACCGAACAACTTCTGCACTGCATGTGATTAGCTCCACCCAACAGGAAGTCAGCTATTTAGGGTTGTTTGGAAATCGGGTTGCTCTGGGATTTTTATATAATCCTCCTAGCGGATTCGTCTGATCACCACCAACTCGGTCAACAAGAAGAGAAGGCATTGAGGATGCTAAATTGCAGATGGATTTTCGATATCTCGAACAGTTTGGCTGTGGCAAGGCAACAAATTTATGACGAAAAAAAGTTAAACAGGAAGTGTGTTATAACTTCTGCATATATTGACTGATTTTGATGAAATTTCAGCTGTGTGTGCATTGTAGGAGGCCGATCACATGGATGTGACTATTTTGAGTCAAAGTTATAGCACCACCAACAGGCAGCCAAAATGCTTTGAAATTGCCCTCTTTATCAGAATAACATCAAGACATGGCAAATGTAGACCTGTGAAAGGATTCTTGATATCTTAAATACTGTTGACATGTCAACGAATCAAACTTTAATGTTTTTTTGGCTGCCTTTTAGACTCTTAGTATGCTTCAAATAGCATGAAACTCGACTCACATCAGAGTTGTCGGCCAGAAGACATGAGCAAAGCCTTAGAAATGGGCGAGGAGGGCCTCTATAGCGCCACCTTTTGACAAAAGTGCGGGGTTACAGTCACGAAAATTGGTACATATATTGGTCTCATCGAGCCAGACAACTTTCTAATTTACAATCATTAGCTCTGACCAACAGGATGTCGGCTATTTTGGTTTGAATGTGGATTTTTTAAAAAAAATCATGCTCTGAAATAACTACCACTCCTTTTATATGATTCACACCGATTTTTGCAAATATATGCTATAATGCTCCTTGTGGCAACACTAAAAGTGCAGCATTAACTTGCATTGCATTACATATTGTTAGCTAGAGGTGTCATTCGTCTGAGAAGCCAAAGTAATGTGTGCATAAATGAAATCTGGAAAAATAATGAAAAATAATGAAACACATAATTAAAGCTCATTGCTGAAAACATTTCAAACAAAAAATAACACCAATAATGGTTTGACCTTACAGCTTGTAAGTCTCTAAAGCACGTGAAGTTGGTCTTATGTCTTCTGTCAGCACTCTGCTCATTTAATTTTTCTTTTCAATCTGTTTGCTATACACTGTTGCACTCAGAGGGATCTACGGACACGGTCTCTCTTTCTGCAGCCCTTTTCAATCTCCAGGCTCATGCTGGAGGCCTTGATCGCTGCTCTAAGACTCACACTTCAGCTCTTTTAGTGGCTCATAGTCCATGGCTCCCTTAATCTTTCCTTTGTATGCACAACTGTAATATAAATACAACTTTTTCAATGAACGTAAAATATTTCTCCTTGAGTATGTTAGAGAAGAATCGCAGCTGCCGTCACCAAATGGCATTGGAAATACTGATTTGTATTCAGTGTATTGTGTGTGTGCTTTTTCTTTGTGATGCGTGGGTAAAGTTCTGGTTACTAGAGGTGAAGAAATTTATATTTCAACGAATTGAAATATATAACCTCACAATGCTGTACTGACATCCTTAGATTCTTGTTTTTGTGATAATTTTAATATTTTGGAGTAAAAAGTACCAATGAAGTCTTTCATTAAAATCACTATATTATGACTGAGATATTGATCTAATATCATATCACCATGCTGTTTATTTTCTTTCTTTTTTTAAACATGTATTTAATGTATTTAATGTATGTATTTTTATGTGTGTGTGTGTGTGTGTGTGTACATATATATATATATATATACACATAATATATAAAATCTGAAAAATCTAATTTGAGTGTTCCAGTAAGCCATATATTATAATATAAGCTATAAGCTAAATTATTTATATATATATATATATATATATATATATTTTTATTTTTTTTTTTTTTTTTTTTTTTTATATGGCTTACTGGAACACTCTAATCTGATTGGTCGACATCACCTTACTACAGTCAAATATTTTTAAATATTGATTGCTAATTTGTGTAATTTACATATTGTCTCAGGCACACAATTTCCAACATACACTACCGATCAACAGTTTGGGATCAATACGATTAAAAAAATAAATCAATTAATAGTTTTATTTATTATTTATTTGTTTTTTATTTTACAAAATATATATTTTACAAAATATATTTTATTTTAAAATTACAATTAAATCAGGCTTTGTTTCTAACCATGTTGTTTTCCAAAATTGAAGTTGATATCACAAAAATTGAAGTTGCTACAAGACTTTGTTTAGACATAATACAATTTTTGTTGCATTCTCCTTTAACAAATTAATAGATTTCTGTCACAATATCACTTCTATCACAAAACAGTTGCCAAATATGGATCCTTGAGTCTTAGACCTTTCTGACAATATGTGTTTTGTCAAGATTAGAAAACTTTTGACTATAAAATAGTTTAAAATATGTATTTTTTTAATATCAAACATGACACTGCCCACTAGGGGGAGGAGCCCAGCTAAAATATCTGATTTCAAAACTCTTTTCACTAGATGAATTTTGAGTTTTTAAGCTTTTTAATGATACTAATTTATGATGATTACTAAAATATGTGATAGGAAAAAAAGACAATAAAAAAAGAGCTCCAAGCGTGCCAATAGTGGGATGGTGACCATTAAGGGGTTAAATATATTCACATTGAAAACAGTTAATTTAAATTGTAATAATATTTTTCACAATTTTACTGTTTTTACGGCAATTTGCATCAAATAAATGCATCATTGAACTGCAGAGCGCTAGTTTAATGTCTCTGGTATCACTTGTGCTCCCTTTTTCTCACATAATAAAATAATTTCAACTCAAATTAATCTTTTCTGTCCGTTTTTTCTTTTATTTGCTAACTAGCCATGTAAATAACCCTTTGCGCTTCATGACCATGCGAGTCTGTGTCAGTGTTCATTTTGCCATAACGACCGACTTGTTTTGACATTGTCCTTTAAACGTGTTTGCAGCTCACATCAGCTCCCAGACAACTCCCTCCCTCTTTGGTCAGCGCTGATTTCGCTGCAAACCAGCTCACCAAAATCTACCCCAACACATTTGGTCAGAAGCCTGTTCTGAAGTAAGCCCAAAATGCTCTTTTCACTTGTTTTATGTGTTGCTTTGTGACTCAGTGTTAATGGTCTGCATGCTGTGCTTCAGGTCAGTGTATCTCCATAACAACAAGCTAACGGATGCCGGTCTGCCAGAGAATATGTTTAATGGATCAGACAACCTCGAGATCCTAATTATGTCCAGTAATTTCCTCCGTTATGTCCCAAAGGCTCTACCCACTGCCCTCTACCGCCTACACCTGAAGGTGAGACCACTGCGGAGCTCATTAAATGAAGAGTTCACACAAAAACAAATGTTAGTCATCGTTTACTCGCACTCAGGTTGTTCTAAACCGTTTTGTCTTTTATGAAACACAGATATGCATTGTCGAAAATCTAAAGTGCTATTTTTTCACAAAAAGCACCATAAAAGTGGTCAATATCCACTATATTTCAAGAGTTTTGACCTGAGAGAGCAGCAGCTGTTGGATTGAGAGACTATTTAATTTTATTGTTCTGGTCTCCGCCCCCTCATCCTCCTCCACCAATCAAAACCCTATATCACAGCTGCTCTGGGGCACATTCAAGCTCAAACCGGTGTGCAACATTTTACTACGGTTTCCGGGTTGAACGACATGTTTCCTGGAAATGGTGTGCAACGAGGTTTGAGATATGCTTTCTCTTGTTTGGTGGGTGTGTCAAAAATGTCAGCCCAATTAGCATCAACATATATATAAACCATGTGGAATTAAAGAGATATCTTGCACAATGGGTCCAAGTAAAGTCGTTTACAAATGTGTTCTCTTTTATTCTGAATGGCAAGGGCAATGACTGTAACATCAAGCGTATTTTGCTGCATTATACGACTTCATCAGGCTCCAAAAATTCTTCAAAAAGAACACAAAGAATGTCCTTCTCAGCTGCCATAGTTGCAACTCTTGCGTCATCAGAACAGGGTGTTCAACGTACCACCGTTTCCATTTAATATGCAAGTCATTTCAGGTCATTATTATGTGATTCTTTTGTCTTCTCAGATGTAAATGGCCCATTATTCATGATGATTCACGCCTCCACGCCTACTGTGTTTCTTGACAAAAAGTGTCTTACAAAAACTAAATCAGTATATTGTTTTATATGAAGGAATAGGCAGCATAATTTGACATAATTCTGAAGCAAAAACTCTACTCTACAACCTCCAATACCCAGAAGTCTTGTGAACACAGATTTAATATACTTTTTTTGGCCTTATTTCAGTGACTTAAGTTTTTTGTTTTTTCAATAACCACGCATAAACATTATTCCTTCAAAAATACAAACATGTACATACATGTTCATCACATATTATGGTAGCCTAGTTTGTGCTGAATACAGTGTAATAACACTTTTGTCATTTATATGTTTATGAACAGCTGAAAAAAGCACAAATGTCAGGGCATGTCAAAACTTCTCCAAGCCACAAATCAGCCTCAGACTCCAGAGGGTTAAAAAACGTTTTGCAACGTTTTGTCGGGGCTGAACGCAGCCCTGGTTTAAAGGAGGTTATAAAGTCACAAAAAAAATGAAATATTTGAACTAATCTAAGGCTGTGGTGAATTATTATTTTGGTACTCTAGTAATCGGTCGATTATTTTGACGATTAATCAAGTAATCTGACATTTTTTGCGGTAATAAAACCAGACCTAAGTGAACAAGAGCCTTTAAAATTAACTCTATCAAACAATTAATTGAGCGCATGAAAGCAGTGATCTCGTCATTACAACTCAATTTCTGCACACTAACGAATGTTTTCATCATAACTAACAGTGCAGACATGATATAACTAAGAGATTTGTTGAATAAAACGGGACTTTTGGCATGACTTCAGAACTGAGTCACTGATAAACTCGTGCTGTTTGATTGACAGCCCCAGCGATTGTAAAGGGAGCGTTTTTTAATCGCTTTCTATATATAATTTAATCACCGTTTAAATCACAGTTTATTTTCATCCTCCTAAGAGAAACAATGTGAAGTTGAGTGTTTAGTTACTGGTTTGAATTACTGACACATCTGACTGTACATGAATCATTAATATCAGATCAGGCATTAGAATGAACACAGTTACTGACATGTTGTTGCATTACTGTCGAGTCCATATCATAAAAGTCTGTTTGCAAAAGCCTGTGCCGAAATGCGATTGATTTACCAAAGAATCCACAGTGAAATGTACTGAATACAAATAAATAAAGCTCAACTGAGATATGCACATTGTTGAAAATTAATAACCATATTCCAAACATTAGGATCCTTTAAAAGGTAATGTTATTTTTAGTCCTCTATCGCTCTTCTCTCCTCATCATCTCACTAACAGTGGGCAGGGCTAATGTTGCAATAATGAAGTAGGCGTTGATTTCTCCTGTGGAGGCGGCGTTTCACCTATCATTTGTCAGTAAAAGCTTTTATTGGACTAACAAGGAAGTTTTTAGTTCTGAAACTTGCAGTGTATTCTTATAATACAATGACCTCTTATAAATCAAAAGCTCAAGGAAAAGTTGATTTCTCAATTCATGACCCCTTTGAACCTGGTTTGACAAGTTTTGATGCGCCATATTTTAATTGAATGCAAATGTTCAGTTCTGGGCAATCTAAAAGTTTAATAACCGTTTTTTTCTTTTTCATAAGAATAACAACAGGATGCCATTATAACCAAAAATGCCTCAATACACGTCCCTGGAACAAAAATAAACAGCCATGAATGTTTATATGACTCTTTGTCTGTTTTTATGCAGAACAATAAGCTGGAGAAGATTCCCGCAGGTGCATTCGATAATTTGTCTCATCTTCGAGAACTTTACCTGCAAAACAACTTCCTGAGTAATGATGGCATGGACAACGAGACCTTCAGGTCAGCATGACTGAATAAACCAAGAAAACCATAATTTACCTCCCACTCTTTCTTCTGCACGGCTCTCTCCTTCTTCATCTTCTTGTAAAAACTCAGCTCTAACTGATGGAAAATATCCTGCCTTCTCTCATCAGTCACTTGAACAGTCTGGAATATCTGGATTTGTCCAATAACAACTTGACCGCGGTTCCCCTCGGGCTGCCCCGCAATATCGTCCTGCTTCACCTGGAGAAGAATTACATCCAGAGCATCACAATCAACGCTCTGACGCCCGTCCGAAACTTGGAGTACCTGCTCCTTCACAACAACCGCCTCCGCTCCCGCTCCATCCATCCGGCCGCCTTCATGGGCCTCAAACGTCTCCACACCGTCCACATGTACAACAACCTCCTAGAGCGAGTTCCCCGCGGTCTTCCACGCCGTGCAAAAACCCTCATGCTGCTCCACAACCTCATCAGCGAGATCGGGCGCAACGATCTGATCGCGCTTTACACCCTCACGGAGCTCAACCTCAGTTACAACCGCCTCACCAGTGCCAAGCTCCACAGAGATGCCTTCAGGAAGCTCAGGATACTGGAGACCTTGGATCTGTCTGGAAACAAGCTGCAGGCACTGCCGCTGGGACTTCCCAAGAGCCTCCAGGTTCTGAAGGTGAAGGACAACCAGATGACTGAGATACCGGAAGGAGCTCTGCTGGGAATGAGCTCGCTGAGGGAGATCTACCTGTCTAACAATCAACTGAAGCTGAACTCCATCTACCAAGGAGCGTGGCAGGAGCTGAGCATGCTCAAGGTGAGAGATAGTGATTGTTTGTCCTGATTTTGAAGTTACACAACTAAAAATGAGAGGGCATCTTCGTTGCAAGCCATAAGCCCACCACTAAAAAGACTAGTGATGGTTTGCGTCAGCATGAAATGCAAGTTGCAATAGTCTTTTCTTCCCTATTGTGATGTATATCTGAGTGAAATTGCTTCTCAAACAAGAACAAATGTAGGACAGGGCTTGATTTTGTCCATGGGGAATCGATTGGATGGTTGTGGTTTGCTATTGATGAATCTCATGTGAGTGACAGGTTGCCCCGCCCTCATGCCAGTAAGCAATGATAAAAATATATATATAATATGAGCACAGATAAATCATTTATAATAAATAGGGATGCACCTAAAGGAAAAATATATGCCAAAACCGAAAATTCAGGATGCATTTGGCCGAAAACCAAAATTAATCAATTAATTAATCAAACTTATTTAATAATCAATACTCGAATAGGTAAATATGAGTTGTACAAATGTTTAGATTGCACATAAGGCAGTTTTTATGTCAACTTTTTAATTGTTTCTTCAGTTTGCTGGTGAAATATAAACAACAAAAAACTGTAAACTTGTTTTCATGAAAGATGTCAGTTTTAAATTTCATGAAAAAGTAAAAAATTTAAAAACAAAAGCATAATTGGACCCCTTAAGAAAGAATCTGATCGCTTTGATCTTTATTTTATTATTCCCGTTGAAAGAGAGCTTGTTTTTCTGTTATCAGCTGATAAGAAAAGCAGCCCCAATGCTCTTACAGATTCTGATGATGTTTCCTGAATGGTAAAGTCCAGTTTCACATTTCAAAGTTAGCCACATCTCCCTTTGATATGTGATGTATGGAGAAAAAGAGGATGCTGAAACATGTTTTATGTGTGTTTCAGACTCTGGATCTCTCTGGTAACATGTTGTCACACATTCCTCCTGACCTGCCCGAGTCTCTTGAGTTCCTTCACCTGCAGAGCAACAGAATCAGCTCGGTTTCTGCCACAGCCTTCCTCAACACACCCAACATCAAAGGGATCTTCCTCAGGTGACTCTCTGCTCCTTTAAATTTCTCTCTTTCACTTGTGATTTTGTGTATTGCTTGTAATTCCACTAGTAGTAAGGCAGGCGTCCCACTCTCAGACGATTTTCAGTCGAAACTATAAAATATTTAGAAAGAACTTTCTTCTGCTCACCAAAGCTGCATTTAATTGATCAAAAATATGGTAAAATTGTGAAATATTATTGCAAATTAAAATAACCATTTTCTATGTGAATATATAGTAAACTGTAATTTATTCCTGTGATCAAAGCTGAATTTTCAGCATCATTACTCCAGTCTTGTGTCACATGATCCTTCAGAAATCATTCTAATATGATGATTTGCTGCTCAAGAAACATTATCAATGTTGAAAACAGTTGTGCTGCTTCACATTTTTGTGGAAACCGTGATACAATAAGTATAAATGAGCTGTTAACCCAACAGCATGTATTGTCATGTAAAGGTCTTAAATGGTGATTTAATAAGTTAAAATGGTAACACTTCATTAATGAACATTAGTTAACTACTTTAGTTAACGTGAACTAAGAATGAACAATACTACTACAGCATTTATTAATTCATTAAGTCAATTCAACGCTGGATTTGAACAAAAGATGAACATGACGGCACATGCTAGTGGATGAGTTGAATCAACTCCACAGCAACTACATAAATTTATCCACTAACCATTCAGAAACATCCAGTTTCATTCTAAAAGTTGTAACTTCTTCCTGAGTCTCTCCATCAGTGTCGACTGAACACTTGTAAGGCTGAACACCGTTACTGACAATCCTCATTTTGGCTGCGTGAGATTCTCCAGCTTTGTTGCTGTTGAGCTGTTAAAGCTCCACCCTCTTCTGGAAAGGGGGCTGGGAGTAGCAGCTCATTTGCATTTAAAGGGACACACACAAAATAGGGGCAAATTTGACAAGCTATAATAAATGATCTGTGGGGGATTTTGAGCTGAAACTTCACAGACACATTCTGGGACACCAGCGACTTATATTACATCTCGTGAAAAGGGGTCTTCTTTAATGACACAATTTTCATTTTTGGGCAAACTAACCCTTCAATCTAAGCCCTGTCTGTGAAACCAGATCGCCACATGTTAGATTTTTGTCCATTCTCCTGATTTTGCATATAAACAGGGTTTATCACCGTTCTGATGGCTTATTCATTGTTTGCATGTGTGCATGTCTGTTTGTGTTTTGGTGTCAAATCTGGGAAAAAACCCAGATGATTTCAAAATTTCCTGTAAACATGGCTTGCTTGCATTGTTAATTTTTTTTTAATGAGCTGATGCGTTTTGTACATGCAAACACTCATTGGATAATATGATCATTTGTGATCACATCAGTGGTTTTATTGTGGGTTTCTTTTTCTGAAACTCTGCGATTCATTTTTGTGGTCGTTGGATCTGTTCTGCTGTAACAAACTTATTTCAAAGTTTTCACAGCTGTACTTACTCCCACATAATGTGAGGTGAGAACATTTCCCATAAAATCATACAGTAACATAACACCCTTTCTACTGTAAACTGAGTCGGGGAGCATGTGGAGCGAATGAAATGGTGCATTTTAAGAACAGTTCTCAAAATAGTTTCCCCGTCTTGACCTGATTGCCCCAATCCAGCCACTATTTTAGGTGCTGTTTGAGACTTTTACAGTATTCAAGAATAAATTAATTATTATTATAATTGATATGAAAGGAGTAGTTCACCAAAAATGAAAATGGTCCCTCATGTTGGCAGAAGAACAGAAGCATTCAGGAACCAAACAGAACATGAAAGTTGTCAAATTCTGATATGAGTTGATTCTCCAAAACTAATGCTCTTTAGGGAGAGGCAGATGAAGAGACGGAAGAAAATAAGATTGATGGATTCATGTGCATCAATAAAACACTCAAGTGCGTGGGTGGACGACGTCATGGATTTGATGGAAGTTACATGCCTGAGCCATTACAACCAATGTCAGGGTAACTTTTAAGCAATTTAGCTAGTCTATTAATAACGAAATGGGCTGGAGTGCTGAATTCCTGTTTTGATTTGAGAACATCTGATGGTCCAGGATTGAACCACTCATCTTTTCTGAGAATTTGCTCGCCATCTAAACTGGAATGAGACGGCATGTTCGAAAATGAACTTTTATGATTCTTCCTTTGCACACTACAAAAAATGATGTTCTTCCTTAGTACTCCATTATAGTCTTGAGTTTATCATAATATTCACAATATTCCTCATTTAAATAATTCCCACCCAAGGCATATGCAAAATAAAGGGGCGGGGCTTGATGGAGTTAGTTAGTAGTGTGTTGAAACTGGTGGTTATGGTAAGGGGCGGGATATTTCCCAAACGCTTGACCAATCAAAACACACTGGTCCAGCTGACCAATCAGAGCAGTGCTTTTCAGAAGGAGGGGCTTCATAGAGACAGGAACTAAACAGAGTGTTACTGACAGACTGTGAGCTGAACAATGGAGAAAATGAGGAAAATAATGAACATTCAAGCATGAAAACCTGTTCTAGTAGAGCCAAAAATAAAGACTTTGTAAAAGGGGCATTATAGGTTCCGTTTAAGATATTAAGTCTTGTTTTCTGGGGAAAAAAAAAAAAAATGGAATCAAGTTTATTTTACTGACCCCACTGGAAAGCATATTTTCTTGTTTTAAGCGTAAACACTTCTTTTTGATGCATTTTTTTTTTTTTTTTTTTTTTCAGAAAGCAAGACTTAATATCTTAAAGGGGACTTATTATGCCCTTTTACAAAGTCCTGAAAAAAAAAAAAAAAGGTTTTCATTGTTTCATTCAGAAAAAAGTCATTTTACTTCTCAAGTAAATGTATATTTTTTTTCTTTTCAGTGCATTAACTATTTCTCTGCCTCTCATCCTCTTTCTCCCACAGATTTAATCGTCTCTCAGTTCATTCGGTATCCGAAGAGTCTTTTTCTCACCTGTCCAAGCTTCAGGTGTTAGACATTGGCCACGGTAACATCTCTCCCAACCGAGGCAGAGGAGGAGAAGAAGAGGAGGAGGACTTACCGTACGAAGAGGTGGAGAAACGCTCATGAGACAGGAAGGAATGGAAAACAGTAAAATTCACGCCCTGAACTTTCCCTCACTCAAAAATAAAATGAAAATGACAACCAGTTTGAAATCATAAATGCATTTTGGCTGCTGACAGAATGTGATTATTTCCGAAAGCATTGACTGATTACATCCGAGTGCATGGGAAGATATTTCAGACATGAAAAAGGAAAATACAAATTTTGCTACTACTAATTTTTCAAAAAAAATTGGCTTTATATTGTAATCGGATGCAATAGTAAGAAAACAAGTGTCATATACAGCATGTAAATATCTGGTGCAGGATACCGGAAAGTTTTATTGGTTGTCTTTTATTTTTTGTTTTTGCGGTGTTTGCTCATTCATCATGACTCATTGCTCACTGTGTCTGTGTATGAAACCATTTTGTGCTATGAAATTATAATTTCTTTCTCCAGAGAAAAGGCTCATCTGAGTATTTTTTTTCTGTAAAGGAAGACTGAACAAGTATGATGTATACCAGCTCTTCTGAAGACGTGTGAAAGCTTTGTGTGAGGAACAGACATGCTTAAATCTCATTCACATTCAAAAGTCGTGCATCAATGTGCAGCTCTAAATTTTCTGTTATTGATAGTTTGATGTTTAGATGTTTTTTTCCATGAAGAACAACTTTAATTTTGGTCTGTTACACAAATCTATTGTATGATTTTGAAGGATTTGTAATATAGTGTGCAGGAGATATCGGTTATATTTGTTTGTTTGTTTAGAACTTGACTGCTTGATTGTGCACCATTCAGAATCTGTTGAGAATGTCTTTCTTACATTCCCATCAATAACTGAATTTGAATTGAATTGGAACTGAGGTTCCAAAGAGGAACCAGAATTGAATTTGAATTTTATGAATGAATAAATGGAAATATTTAGTGTAATTTTAACTAGAAAAAGGCACATGAATGTTGGCTTTAAAGTTTAAAAATATATTTAAATTATAATGCCCCTTTTACAAGATGTAATATAAGTCTCCGGTGTCCCCAGAATGTGTCTGTGAAGTTTCAGCTCAAAATCCCCCACAAATAATTTTTTATAGTTTGTCAAATTTGCCCCTATTTGGGTGTGAGAAAAAAACACACCATTTTTGTGTGTGTCCCTTTAAATGCGAATGAGCTGCTGCCCCCTCCCCTTTCCAGAAGAGGGCGGAGCTTTAACAGCTCAACAACAACAAAGCTGGAGAATCTCACGCAGCCAAAATGAGGATTGTCAGTGTTGGTGTTCAGCCTTACATTGTTCAAACCGGAGTCGACACTGATGGAGAGACTCAGTGAGAAGTTACAACTTTTAGAATGAAACTGGACGTTTCTGAATGGTTAGTGGATAAATTTATGTAGTTGCTGTGGACTTGATTCAACTCATCCACTAGCATGTGCCGTCATGTTAAACTTTTATGCAAATCCAGCGTTGAATTGATCCTCGTTTGTGAAGCAAACCCTCTTCTCTAAAGCAGCCCAACATGGCCCCGCCCCCATTGTTGCATGTTCTCAAGGGCGGGGTTTATGTAAATTTTAGGGTTTGTGATGTCACTACCAGCCATTTGTTGTAGTTCTTAAGTGATTTCTGTAAAAGAAGATATCTCCCTTTGCATTGAACTTTGAGAGTTGTATCTTTGCAGATGTTGTTTAACCTCAAACAGCAACATTACACACTAACTAAAGTTAAAAAAGTGAAATCTTAATCAACAACCCCTTTAAAAGTGTAGTGGTTGAAATGGGTAGTGCAGTCCAAATTCACAATATTGTAGAGAGTTGAATTGTTAATTTCTGAATTTTGCACAATTCTGCTTGACAGATGTGGTCACTCAAGACCTGCATGAAGATTGTTCAAAAGTTTTCCTTCTATGCTTACAGGTTTGGAAGGATATGAGGGTGAGTATATCATGGCAGAATTTTCACTTTTAGGTGAAACAACCCTTTATCTTGGCCTTTTGAGCCAGTCAATTGTTCATCTTTCTCATTATCATGCACAGAAAGTTATAAACTACCTACTTCTTGTGCAGACATATTTAGGCTGTGCTTAAACGTTCTTCTATCATCATACAGAATGTGCTGATTTTCTGGGAAAATCACTTTGAGTTTAATGAACAGAAAGCTCTGTAGCAGACGGGTGTTTAAACTAGCAGCCAGTTCCCAGAAAGATTTTAATTATGTTCACTTCCTGTCTAAGCTAATGAACATGACATGCAACGCAAATATGTAGACAGACGCATCCAGTGAAGACTGAAATCTCACCCACAGTTATAATTTGCTGTAATATTCCTTCAGCTAAAAGCTCGAGATTGTGAGCCTGTCATCCTCACAGTTCGCTTCATTTTATATTTTTTTGAACATTTTCTTTAAAGGGTTAGTTCACCCAAAAATGAAAATAATGTCATTTATTACTCATTCATCTTCAGAACAGAAATTACCTCTCATCCTCTTTCTCCCACAGATTTAATCGTCTCTCGGTTCATTCGGTATCCGAAGAGTCTTTTTCTCACCTGTCCAAGCTTCAGGTGTTGGACACTGGCCACGGAAACATCTCTCCCAACCGAGGCCGAGGAGGAGAAGAAGAAGAGGAGGACGTTTTCTTTAAAGGGTTAGTTCACCCAAAAATGAAAATAATGTCATTTATTGCTCATTCATCTTTAGAACAGAAATTAAGTTATTTTTGGGTGAACTAACCCTTTAGCAGCATAAATTTTGCCGTTTTAATTGTAATAAAATCACTTCAGAAATAATAGCTGAGTGAAAACAATAACAGGCATTAAAAAGCAAATGAGAAACCTGCTGAGAAGCCTTGACCTCATTTGTTGTTCCCCCAAAAAATGACTAGCCTTTTAAAAATTGCTAGTAAATCTCTCATTATTATGCTGTATTATCACCAAATATTGGATTCAATCTTTTTGTCAACTTGTTTTCTTTCAATTAACACAGGTTTTGTATTTCTTTTTGGAACTGAAATTGATCATAATGATCTGAGATTATGTAGCCCTACCAGCTTTTGTGTGGAAAAACAGTTCATTCAAGCTTATTCACCTCAAAAAAACTGACAAACCGTTTGAAATGATAAAGGAAATTATAAATTCTGGCTGCTGACAGAATGTGATTATTTCCAAAAGCAATTTGCAGTCCCTTGTGTTAGTGTCTAATCATAATGAACAAATGAGTGTATATAAACTGCTTTATTGATGCATTTATCTCTACAGTATTAACAAAATATAATTAATTATAAACTGTACAGATATAATCTGAGGAAGTGGGGATATTTATTGGTTCACAGATGTTCCTCAATGCGTCTTATCCAGTGTCCAAATACAATGCAAGTAAAAATGGGATTCGGTGAGTAAATTAAAAATGCATTACCTTTCTTTTGTAGAAACTGCATCTCAACATAATGCAGGCTTCAAATGAATCAATGCTACCACAAAAATGAAAACGGCTGCTCCTTTGTCAAAAATATATCAAGCAAATACAGCAGGATACAGTTTTATTGCTGGTTGAAATATTAATGGCCAGTGATGAATCTTCATAATTAGCAGAAAGTGTTCATTCCTGTAAGAAAATCAATTTTATGTGCAAATGTGACGGACTGAGATCTATTTTCTACAGAATACCTAAAAGGTCATGCATTATTATTTTTTACTGTCTTGCTTTACTTTTTACTATTGTACTTGACCTTGTGAGCTGAACAAAAGCTGTTTAAATGTCGTCATCTCCTGCTTTTCTTTGGTCTAGAGGTAAATAATGCTGTTTCTAAGCTCAATAAATCTGCTGCTGTTGCTGTCCAACACTGCGATCAGTTTCATTGCCTGCCAACGTGCAGTTTATTTTTTTTGCCTTATGAAAAATTTCACAAGAAAACAAGACTATGAAACTGCTATCAAATAAATATGCGTCTTCTCTCTTCTCAGGTGGAGCAGAACCTGATGCAGTTCTCCTCCATGCATGGAAATCCTGTCCGCATTTACCCGTGGAGAACAGATTCTGTGCATCAATGTCAAACTCTGAGAGAGGGATTTCAACCTAATTCAGTTAATCACAAAGAGCACATGGAACACTCTATATATGTCAATGAGAAAAGCTGTGAGTACAGCTGAGCGCTTTAATCAGCTCTGAGAGACGACAGCAGCCAGTCATGAACCGCCCCGCGTGCCACGGCTTTACTGAGATGGGCCTTCGTAATCAGTACAAATGAGAGTGGGATGCACTTCAGCAGAGATTAGAGACCGCAACATACACGCTTGACTGCAGAGTGAGACCTGAAATATACTCTACGCGAGTACGGGAGCGCAAATGCAAGCATGCAGTAGGTTCCATACTCAGTATTGGCACAAGTCATATTGTCATATTCTCAGTGCTGCTTCAAAACTTGCTTCCAAAAGAGGGTTTTCACAGCGATGCAATAGAAGAACCATTTCTGGTTCTATGAGGAACTTTTCTTAAAAGTTCTTAAAAGAACCATTCTCTCAAAAATAAAGGTTCTTCATTGGCATCAATGGTTCGTGAAGAACTTTTAAAATCCATGGGACCTTTCTATTCTACCAAAGGTTCTTTGCGTTGGGGAACCGTAAATGGTTCTTCTGTATGGCGAAAACACCCTTTTGGAGTCTTTATTTTTAAAAGTGTAATGTAAAGAACATTTTAATAACGTTTTTTTCCTTTGTGCAATGCAAAAATTCCATGTTTTTAAAAATAAAGGTTCTTTATTGGCATTGATGGTTACATGGAGAACCTTTAACATCCATGGAACCTTTCCATTCAAGATTCTTTATAGTGGAAAAAGTGCTTTAGATGTTTAAAATGTTCTTTACAATAGGAATAAAATGGTTATTTTAAGAACTGTTCACTGAAAGGTTCTTTGAGGAACCAAAAATGGTTCTTATGGCATAGCTATGAAAACCCTCTCTTGGAACCTTTATTTTAATGAGTGTATTGTAAATAATATTTTTATAAACTAAATAACATTTTTCACTATAACGAATCTTATGCAATGCAAAGATTACACGCTCTTAAAAGTAAAAGTTCTTTATTGGCATCGATGGTTCCATGAAGAACCATTAAAGGTGCAATATGTAAGAATTTTGCAGTAAAATATCCAAAAACCACTAGGCCAGTGTTATATGTTTTGTTCACTTGAGTACTTACAATATCCCAAATGTTTGCAACTATTTATAATTAGTGAGAATATTGCGATTTTAACCAAGGCTCCGGGACGTGCGAGTCGCCTGTCAATTGCGTCATACCCGCGTTACCCTCGGTTTCCGGTTTAATTTTGTAGAAACCATGGAAACACCAAAGACGCTTTAATATTTACATGTTTTAATAGACAAGGGAACAACTGTTTTGATATATTTATAGACAGAAAACTAATTATTGTTATATAGCTCAACACGTTTAGTCTTATTGTTAAAATCAAATTTTCTTGATTTTTTTTTGCGAGTACCATGCTTTACCATGCCTCAGAGAAAAACACTATTTTGTGAAGTAGCTAACATAGCATAATCAGATGCAGCTTTATTTTTAGTAACAGTAATACAGCATTTCTCCATCATACAATACATTTTTTAATTAATTTCATGCCATTTATCAACACAAGCCATCCAGCATTTAATATGATATTGTAAAATCGATCTATCTTACTGCAGTGTGTAACAGTGTCTCACAGCAGCCGCCGAGAGAACGCACAGAGTAACGTTATAACATCATTTTCAACACACTCAAATGTATCTAATATGATAAACAGAGCTGCGTTACCTCATACCAAAGACTATAGAATAACACAAGACGTGTCACTTGTATTGTTTTGAATGGGAGAAAGTGTAACGCGCAATATGGCAGAATAAGTCCCGCCTTCTAAAGCCAAGAGCCAATCGCCGACTGGTAAAGTCATCGCGTCACTTCAGGGGCCGTTAGAATCACCGGTTTCTATAGAAACAGTCAGACGCGCGCCTCCAAAGAGACGCGCATTTAGGTCTGCGCATGCGCATTAGCTTGATCCAGCCTGAAAAAAAAAAAATATTTTTTTTGTCATGATTCGAGCATTTAGAAGTCGGTTGTTGTTAGATTTCATTGGTGATTTCAAATATCAAATTTAATCATAAGGTTGACGAACAGTTTTGGAGAATCTGATGTTTCCCCATTCAAAGAGATAGGAGCTGCATGATGCCCAGGATGCCCGAGAGGCGTTTCAAAGATGGCCGCCGAGTGAAATGACTTGTCTTAAAGGGACTTTGCTCATACTCATGACCGGAAAAGCGGAAGCAGCGCCGGCGACTGTGTCATGATAAAAGTCCCGCTGCTTGTGAGGCAGCAATTGCTCCATCGGCCTCATTCAGCTCCCACAACACTCGGCCCTGCTCTGCTTCATACTACAGTAACGTTAATAATCGCATCCATGAACATGATTTCTTCCCGAGTCCTATCCCAATTACTTTCCACCGTCCATTGAGGTGAAGACCACATGTCCCAAGATTCCGCTTTCAAACTTGGCATCATCAAGCTACGCCTTTGTTTTGAATAGGCCTCTAGTGATCAGAAAATCTTACATATTGCATCTTTAACATACATGAAACATTTCTATTCAAGTTTCTTTATAGTGGAAAAGGTCCTTAAGATTCAATTTGAAAGGTTCTTTAGGGAACTGAAAGTGGTTCTTCTATGGCATCACTGTGAAAAGAACCTTTATTTTAAAGAGTGTAGTGTAAATAACATTTTAATAATCTAAAGAACCCTGTTTCACTATAAAGAATCTTTTGCACAATGTTATTCCATGCTTTTAAAAATAAAGGTTCTTCATTGGCATCAGTGGTTCCATGAAGAACTTTTAACATCAATGGAACCTTTTCATTGCACAAAAGGTTCTTTATAGTGAAAAAGCTTCATAAGATTATTAAAATCTTCATACTAAGAAAAAAAATGGTTCTTTTCAGAACTGTTCACTGAAATGTTCTTTGGGGAACTCAAAATTGGTCTTCTATGACATTGCAGCAGTTTGGCAAGACATTTGGAACTTTTATTTGGATCTTAAAGGTTCTTCACAGAACTGCAGATGCTAATAATCAACCTTTATTTTTAAGAGTGAAGGTGCACGCCATAAGTAGCTGGCTATAAACATCCTGTTTATTGGCACAGACATACAGTATGAAGGTAACTCAGCCGCCCTTTTGAGTAGGTTTGTAACCAGTGCACATTTAGCAATTCAAGCATGATTTCGCACATCATGCATTCTGAATTGTGCCAGAACACATTCATAATGCGATTCAACCACACCACATTCCCAGCGTTGCTTGTGTAAATTGAAACAAAGAATGTTTAACTCTTAATATATTTGGGTTAAAAGAATGACATAATGTCAGGTCAAAATCATGTTATGCCCAGTTTTTGTTTGTTTGTTCAGATTGCATATCTAAAAAAGGTCACAAAGTTTTGAAGCACTCAGATTGAGTTAACCTTTTTTATAAAAACAACGATATGAAATTGTTCAAAAATGACCAAAAAGCTTATAAAGGTTAATGTACACACAGATGTAAGTTCAACAAGATAATATTCTGGCCTAATTTAGCACACTTTCTGAGATGTGCATGCTATATTATAGACCAATATTTGTTTTTGAATAATCATACAGTTTCATGGCCCATATATGACTGGGATCACACTTTTATTTATTTTCCCAAACTGGTACTGCTTACCTTAAGTGGTTTAAGTGCTTTTTTGAGTTAGTCATAGCAGTAATTCGCTTTACAGTGGGACTGACCCAGATGTGTTTCGCACAAGAACGGGAGAAGAGAATATCCACTGCAAAAATGATTTTCTTCCTCTGTGTTTTTGTCTTGTTTTCTGGTATAAATATTTCACCCTTGTGCTGTGTTGAAAACCCTGGACCACCTTTTGTGTTCCTGGTCAAACATGACCAACCTTTTAAAAATTGCTTGTAAATTATGCTATATTATCACTAAATATTGGATTCTTGTTTTCAGTTAGGACAGGTTTTACATTTCTTTTTGGAATTGATTGATCTGAGCTTATGCACCTCAGTTTTGGAATGAAAAAATCATTATTTGTGGATAAATTTGTCAATATTCAACAAAATATGGGAAATAGTGTGTTTTAATGTTTAACCAGTAAGTTTGCTTTGAAAAGTTTTCATTTTGAAAAAAAGAAAACTTTTTTTTTGTTTCAATTAGCACTGGTTTTGTTTTATTTTTTAAAACGGACTGAAAACAAGTTGACAAAAAGATAAAATCCAATTTTTGGTGATAATACAGAGTAAGAGAGATTTATGAGCAATTTTTTGTAGGCCTGTCATTTTTGACCAGGAACACCACAAGCGTAAAAAAACCCAACAAACATTTGCAAAAATTCTCAAAAAATGTTGCTGAATTCAATTAGTCAATTAATTTTGATCAATTTCTCAGAAAACAAGTCTCATCTTATGTCATTTTGCTTCTCAAGTAAATATATCTTATTTTAAGAATATTTTGATATTTTTACTGGAAAACAAGACAAAAATATTGACGAAGAAAATAAATTTTTTTGTACAGTGTCCAATAACATAAAACATTCATTATCACAGTGAATGTCGATTTTCACGCACACCTGCAATCTTTACAATACTTTTTACAAGGCCTGGTTAAAGAGACAAGAATCAATTATACGATATAAAATTATATATAAACTTGAGAAATAAAAAACACACCGCATAGAGTACATAGCTATGTTGTATTTACAATTCACTCATGCTTATAGACAGTCTTCAGTCATTTTTAATTTTTTCGCTCTCAAGGCCATGAACCCAAACAAACAGGCTGGCTTGGTGTTGTGGACCTTGACCTGGTTTCTCTTTCCATCCTGACATTATCTAATGCACTGAATGGGTCGACTGGGATGTGCTGCCAACAGTGGCATTACTGTGGCCCATATGTGCAGGATCATACCATGTGTTGCCTCATGAATGCTTCAGAGAAAAACTGAAAGGAAATAAAACATGTCTGTTCGTCCGTTCCCATGTATGTGGACTCTTTTAGTCCAATCAATTTCAGTCTGCGTCCTGAAAGGTTCTGATGGTCGCTATACGTTAGTCTCGAGACCGTTCATGTCAATGGCACAATGGTCCTTGTCTCTGTGTTTCAGGTGTCGCGGTGGTATGGGCGGCTTTTTCCGATCTGGAGGCGGCGGACGGACCCCCTCCTCCAGCTGCATGAGGCGGGCCACATCTGGAGGGACATGCTCGGGTTTGCCCTCTGGTGGCGGGGGCTGGAAACTACCATTGTTCTGCTGACAGTTTGGCAAACCCTGGTTAGTCACAGGCTTTGTTTCGCAGATGAGAGGGACCTATGGAGAAATGGGGAAATGCTGTCAAATGAAGCATTTCTTCTATTGTTCTGTTCGACTGAAATCTCTGTAACACTTTACAATAAAGTCTTATTTGTTAACAGTGTTGGGAGTAAGGCATTATAAGTAAAAGTTGCACAATGCATTACTATCCATAAAAAGTATCTATCTATCGTAATTAGTTACTTTTTTAGGGAGTAACACAATATTGTAACACATTACTTATACATTACAAAAGTAACAACGCATTACTTTCCATAAAAAGTAACTATGTAACTTATTTAGTTACTTTTTAGGGAGTAACACAATAACACATTACTTACACATTACAAAAGTAATGTAATTCATTACTTTCCATAAAAAGTAACTATCTAATGTAATTAGTTACTTTTTTAGGTAGTAACGCAATATTGTAACACATTACTTACACATTACAAAAGTAACAAATTACTTTCCATAAAAAGTAACTCTCTAATGTAATTAGTTACTTTTTTTTTTAGGGAGTAATGCAATATTGTAACCCATTACTTACACATTATAAAAGTAACGCAGTGATTACTTTCTGTAAGTAACTACTGTACGTTATCTAAGTAACTAACTTAATTAGTTACTTTTTTAGGGAGTAACGTAATATTGTAACACGTTACTTACACATTACAAAAGTAAAACAACACATTACTTTCTATAAAAAGTAACTATCTAATGAAATTAGTTACTTTTTAGGGAGTAACGCAATAACACATTACTTACACATTACAAAAGTAACATAATGCATTACTATCCATAAAAAGTAACTCTCTAACGTAGTTAGTTACTTTTGTTAGGGAGTAACATAATATTGTAACACATTACTTAAACATTACAAGTAACTTAACACATTACTTTCCATAAAAAGTAACTAACATAATTAGGTTTTTGTAGAGTAATGCAATATTGTAAGACATTACTTACACATTATAAAAGTAATGCAGTGATTACTTTCTATAAGTAACTACATTATCTAATTAACTATCTAACTTAATTAGTTACTCTTTTAGGGAGTAACGTAATATTGTAACATGTTACTTGCACATTACAAAAGTAAAGCAACACATTACTTTCTATAAAAAGTAACTATCTAATGTAATTAGTTACTTTTTAGGGAGTAACGCAATAACACATTACTTACACATTACACAAGTAACGTAATGCATTACTATCCATAAAAAGTAACTATCTAACATAATTAGTTAATTTTTTAGGGATCAAGGCAATATTGTAACATTACTTACACATTATAAAAGTAATGCAATGCATTACTTTCCATAAAAAGTAACTATCTAAAGCAATTTGTTACTTTTTGAGGGAGTAACACAATATTGTAACATTACTTTTAAAAGTAACTTTCCCCAACACTGTTTGTTAACATTAGTTAATGCATCAAAATCATCACTACCTAGAAATTGGCAAATAATGAAATGAGAAATGAGCAGCTGGTCTTGAATCAGTGTCCAAAATTAACTATTTATGAAGTGTAAATTTTCAGGAAGATTTTTACTTTTTAGTGCATATTTGCCTTTATAAGAAAAAGCAAATATGCACTAAAAAGTAAACACTTTTAAGCAAAATTTTGATGAACAAATGCACTGTTTACTGAATATCAGCATGGCTATGATTTGGCAGTGTGTTACTACAATTTGACTACAATACGGGTTTTTTGTCATGGAATCCAACCAAATATCGTGTAGTGAAGGCACTTGATCATCTTTTGGTGGTGTGGTGTATAGGGGTTAAATAAGCTATCATCATTTTGCTCTTGAACTAGTTTGTCCAGTTGAATACTCCTTGAACTACAAGTAGCTCTTGGATAAAAGCGTCTGCTAAATTACTTTTTAATTACTAAGAGTGGAAAAATAAGATCATCACAGTCCCAGAAGCACTCACATGTCCTGAAGAATCATTAGAAATGGCCCTCAACATATGGTGCACATATGCCTTCAATCAGGCATTAGCAAAAAATAAAGACAAATTATATTTTTTCTTAACCATTTGCAATGAAAACAACAAAAATGGATGTTTTGCATTTTCTTTAATTAAAAAAATACTGCTGTATTTATGATGTTAACGTTAGCTGTCGAAATGCATCACAGTCTGTGAAAAGGGTCCGTTGTGATGACATCGGTATCATGTCATATTTACATAGTTTCTAAAAACTAATGTTTTTCCACCTGACCTTGTCGTGACTATCTTAATAGCTATCTGCATGCAATAGTCACGAACTCTCCTCGCACCACTAAGTTTGTTCTGATTTTCAATAAAATATCCTTGAGATGTCTTTGTGAGTTCTGAATCAGGTGATCTGCCGTATTTGTCAAGGAAAAAACTTTTAAACCCATTTTTTTCTTTAATTGAGTTCCATATTCAGTAGTAACTTAACATACTTATTTTCCATTCACATCTCCCTCATTATTGTTACCATGTTGAGGGCATAAAAGTGTGGGTGTAAAATTAAGATTGCACTTATATCTGTACTCATGAAACACTGACAAAGAAATAAACACATGATAAATATATCATTCAGAGAGGACTGTCTCCGTGCAACTTGTAATTTTGAGAAATTTACTGCAGTTCAGTGAAATTATGTGTGTAGTGCTTTTTACAAATTATATTTTCCAAAAGAGCTTTACAAAGAATAGCAGTTCACAGCCCCCACAGAGACAATGGCAGAGAAAAACCATGGGAGGATCAAACTTGGTCTTTGTGTTTGTGGAAATATATGCAGGTATGAGTATGTGTAAAAGATTCCCTGAAGTTGTTCTGCTCTATCTAATTCCAATACATTAAATTGTCATTGAACATCCATTAAATTTTCAGATTTTGGCTGATTACATGAAATTTCAAGTAATGTGACATGGTATACTGTATTTTTTGTCTGTGTGTGTGTGTGTACAGATATTATATGATGTTTCTGGTAACTCACCCCATCTCCCTCTTTGATGAAATCCTTTCTGCAGATATGAGCCATGATTCCTGTGGCCAGAGCGTCGCCCATCACATTGACCATGGTGCGAAATCTGTCTCTGAAGAGGTGAGGGCAAACAGACAAGATGTTAAAATTCACTTAATTCACTTGATCTGTGATCCATGCAGATCAGGTTCGGTGTAATTCACAGATTAATTTCATTGTCAAAAGCGCAAAGACCGAATTGATTCCTCTTTCGCATATTCTTGTGCCTGAACGATCGGACACATAGCCAACACATAAAATTGTCAAAGTACCCGTCTCGGCGAGCATTCTCATAAACACAGTTGGGTATGTCGTAAGTGAATGTAAACAGTTGAGAAAGAAATAGATGTTTATCATTATAAACATAAATAAAAAATTATGTTTTATGTTTTATTTTTATTCAGTGGTGGAAACAAGCTTCCATAGTAACCTGTTTATATAAGCACTGCAATAAATGCATATAATATACAGCACATGTCGATACTTACAAGGCCCAATCAACAGCGATAATGAGAGTGATGTCATCAGTGGGCAGTCCTACAGATGTCAGCACTATTACCATGGTGACCAGACCGGCCTGTGGGATCCCGGCTGCACCGATGCTCGCTGCTGTCGCTGTAATACTGGAAAACATGTTAAACAAAACGTTACACAACAAACTAGAGACAATTGAATGGAAGTTTGTGTCTGCCACAAAATAAAACAATTTAAAAGATAATTGTGAGTTATAATATTTATTTAAGTCAGAATTACGAGATATAAACTCACAATTGTGTTATAAAGTCAGAATTGCAAGATATAAACTTGCAATTGCGAGTTATAAAGTCAAAATTGTGAGATATAAACTCGCAATTATGTGTTATAAAGTCAAAATTTCGAGATATAAACTCACAATTACGTGTTATAAAGTCAAAATTTCAAGATATAAACTCACAATTGCGAGTTATGAAGTCAGAATTGCGAGATATAAACTCACAATTACGTGTTATAAAGTCAGAATTGCAAGATATAAAGTCAGAATTGTGAGATATAAACTTGCAATTGCGAGTTATAAAGTCAAAATTGTGAGATATAAACTCGCAACTGTGTTATAAAGTCAGAATTGCAAGATATAAAGTTGCAATTGCGAGATATAAAGTCAGAATTGTGATATATAAACTCGCAATTATGTTTTATAAAGTCAAAATTTCGAGATATAAACTCACAACTGCGAGTTATGAAGTCAGAATTGCGAGTTATAAACTCACAATTACGTGTTATAAAGTCAGAATTGCAAGATATAAAGTTGCAATTGCAAGATATAAAGTCAGAATTGTGAGATATAAACTTGCAATTGCGAGTTATAAAGTCAAAATTGTGAGATATAAACTCGCAACTGTGTTATAAAGTCAGAATTGCAAGATATAAAGTTGCAATTGCGAGTTATAAAGTCAAAATTGAGAGATATAAACTCGCAACTGTGTTATAAAGTCAGAATTGCAAGATATAAAGTTGCAATTGCGAGATATAAAGTCAGAATTGTGAGATATAAACTCGCAATTGCGTTATAAAGTCAGAATTGCGAGATATAAACTTGCAATTGTGAGTTATAAAGTCAGAATTGTGAGATATAAACTTGCAATTACGTGTAATAAAGTCAGAATTGTGAGATATAAACTCAAAATTACGTGTAATAAAGTCAAAATTGTGAGATATAAACTAACAATTATGAGTTATAAAGTCAGAATTGCAAGATATAAAGTTGCAATAGCGAGATATAAAGTCACAACTGCAAGTTATAAACTCGCAATTACGTGTTATAAAGTCAAAATTTCGAGATATAAACTCACAATTGTGAGTTATAAAGTCAGAATTGTGAGATATAAACTCGCAATTACAAAGTAATAAAGTCAGAATTGCGATATATAAAGTCGTAATTGCAAGTTATAAAGTTAGAATTGTGAGATATAAAGTTGCAATTGCGAGATATAAAGTCGTAATTGCAAGTTATAAAGTCAGAATTGTGAGATATAAACTTGCAATTGTATTATAAAGTCAGAATTGTGAGATATAAACTTGCAATTGTGTTATAAAGTCAGAATTGCAAGATATAAACTTGCAATTGCGAGTTATAAAGTCAAAATTGTGAGATATAAACTCGCAATTATGTGTTATAAAGTCAAAATTTCGAGATATAAACTCACAATTGCGAGTTATGAAGTCAGAATTGCGAGATATAAACTCACAATTACGTGTTATAAAGTCAGAATTGCAAGATATAAAGTTGCAATAGCGAGATATAAAGTCACAACTGCAAGTTATAAACTCGCAATTACGTGTTATAAAGTCAAAATTTCGAGATATAAACTCACAATTGTGAGTTATAAAGTCAGAATTGTGAGATATAAACTTGCAATTGTGTTATAAAGTCAGAATTGCGAGATATAAACTCACAATTACGTGTAATAAAGTCAAAATTTCGAGATATAAACTCACAATTGTGAGTTATAAAGTCAGAATTGTGAGATATAAACTCGCAATTACAAGTAATAAAGTCAGAATTGCGATATATAAAGTCGTAATTGCAAGTTATAAAGTTAGAATTGTGAGATATAAACTCACATTGCATTATAAAGTCAGAATTGCGAGATATAAACTCACAATTACGTGTAATAAAGTCAAAATTGTGAGATATAAACTAACAATTATGAGTTATAAAGTCAGAATTGCAAGATATAAAGTTGCAATAGCAAGATATAAAGTCGCAACTGCAAGTTATAAACTCGCAATTACATGTTATAAAGTCAAAATTTCGAGATATAAACTCACATTGCGTTATAAAGTCAGAATTGCAAGAAGTCGCAATTACATTTTTTTTTTCTTTTTTATTCAGTGGCAGAAACAAGCTTAAATAGTGACTTGTTTATATAAGCACTGCAATAAATGCATGCTGCTATTGCACTGTATATGTGTACAGAGTAAATTCTGTGCTATTGCGTGCAGAGAGAATTCTGTAGCATGTTAATATGAGCACCGCAATAACTGCTTGCTGCTGTTGCACTGCATATGTATGCAAAGTGAGTTCTGGCGTCGCAATAAATGCATTGTGCTATTGCCCTGCTTATGCATGTGGTGTGAAACAGGCTCGTTCAATCCCTAACACAGTGCAAATGACAGTTAGGGTTGAGAAAGAGAGAGATAGACAGCTGATGGATTTTGGGAAGAGTGGTGGGGGTGGGGGGACAATTGAAAACTGCGCAATAATCCTGCTGTAAGACTGCCATGTGACAGCGGTGTTTATCCATGTAACAGCGCTGCCCCAAATGCTCTCTGACTCTCTATCCCTGTATTTTCTTACCCTCCATTTATTCACCTGACCTTCCACTTGCAAGATTATGAGGTCTTCATGTCAATCTATGATGTAGTGCACAGTAAACTCTGAAGTATGTGCTTGGTCTTCCTTTTAGTCCAGACCGGATGAATATGGGAATATTTATGACTCTGTGGAGGGCACCAAAGCTCTGAGATAATGCTGCATGCCAAAAGATCTAACAAATGATGGTTCTGTCAAGCACGTATCACCACATCTGCGCAGCAGCAGCTGTCTTGTGCATGCTAAAATAAACCCCACATGAGCATGTGCACATGAATGGAGGAAATGTGAAACTAACAGAGTAAATTTGTCATGAGATGCTTCAGTATTTTGTCCATTCAGATGCATCTAACCAAAGATGGATCTCAAGAGGTCTTGAGTTCTTTTCATGTCAACAGCACCTCTTTGTTGTTCAAACTGAGCACAACATGAAATTGTGGCATGGCGATACTGGGGAATATTTATAGATTATAGGTGTAGGTTCCATGCACATGCTAAATATTTTACATGCATCATAATTATTTTATATTTGCATACTTTCAATCATACTGAAACAGTAATGCAACTTGAAATTGCATATACATTCCTTAAAATTGAAGCACTTTAGCTGATATGAATTAGTTTAACTTGTATAAATTGAAGGGCCACTTCAGCGTGGAAAGAGCTTTGAAATGGTAAAAAAGTTTGAATTGTTATTCTAAGATATTTATTACTTCCTCTAAAAATTTAACAGTTGCATAAATAATGGACTGCTATTACATAATGCTCTTTTGTGCACCATGCAGCTGGATTAAAGTGTCTTTTTGGCTTCATTCAGTCTCTGGATCATGAAGATCTGCATGTGCAAAATACTGTAAATCCACAACTAGATAGTTAGCTAGACTGGTGAACAGATTGATGGATGAATGGGTCAAATAGTGGTAAATTTCTCATACTAGTGTTGTGTTAGTATTGTTGAGATATTGTTATACTTTTTATTAATAATTTGAATTACTTTTGTGTGTAGTTTTTTACTCTTGGACTGTTTGGCATGGTAATGGATATGACATTGTTGATATGTTTGGGTTTTTGGCAATGTTTTGCTACACTGCTGCTGTTATTGCTGCTGCTGATATTATTGTTGTTGTTGTTATTATTGTTGCTGCTGTTATTTTTGCTGCTTCTTTTATTGCTGCTGCTCTGCTATTGCTCTGATGTTGGTTATTGCTGCTGCTGCTTTGCTGTTGGTTATTAATGCTGCTGTTATTAGAGAATGATGTGATTGCAAGCAGATTCAATCAAGGACCTATCAGCTTGTGCCACCTAGAGTTAAAAAAAAAAATCATAGAGAGCAAGGGCCCTATAATACACCCGGCGCAATGCGACGCAAGGCGCAGCGCAAGTGTGTTTGCTAGTTTGCGTCCGGCGCCGTTCGCGTTTTCCCGTCCAGCGCCACGTCCTAAATTAGTAAATGCATTTGCGCCAGTTAGTGCGCCCATGGGCGTGCTGGTCTAAAAAAGAGGTGTGTTCAGCCGCATTGCTATTTTAAGGAGCTGAAAATAGACTGCGCCATAGACCAACTCAAACCTGGTCTAAAGTCTAAAGTCAATGGCGCAATATTTTTTTGTTAGAGCGCGTTGGTAGAAACTGCACCTCTGGGCGCGTCCACAGTGCGCTTGACTTTGCTTATTACACACAGGGATACGCATCACACAAATATGCCAAACATTAAAAACAAAAGGATTACAGTGTAAAAGAATATTATTGTGTAGGCTACATAAATATAAAAATGTAATGATGAATAGTCATTGTGTGTATTAGAATTAGGCTACCTATTTTCAATTCAGCCTATTGCTACTTATAATGATGAACGAAACTGGCTAATTAATTGAACAATCGTGCCAATACACACATATTAACTGACTGATCGCGCAGAGCTATTTGAAAGCCTGCATCCAACGCAGACGACTGAAAGATTGACTGGCCACTTAACAGGTAATTTCAGCAAAACATCACTCGTTGAACTCCTCAGTTGAATCGGTGTGTTTAATAAGTCAGTGTATTTTATAATGTTATATAATATATAATTATATAATATATATAATGTTATATCCTGCTTGTCCCGTAGATGATCTGCTCGCGCGCTTTAACTTTGCGCAAGAGCAGATCAGTTTCTTCGCTTGAAAAGCGTTCATCTTTTCCGCCAACAAATTCCGGCATGTAAATAGCAATCCGCCATGGCGCGAGTGCATCTCGCTCTTAAAGGGAATGGGAGATGACACTCTGATTGGTTTATCGAACGTTACGCCCATTACTCATTAAGAGAATAGGGACAACCCATTTCAAAAATGCGCCCCGGCGCACGGACCGTTTTTCCGTCGTTAAAATAGCAAAAGTGGATTTGGACACGCCCTGAGTGCACCTGCGCCGTGCGCTTCACACTTTGCGTTTAGATCGTTAAAATAGGGCCCCAAATGTTTTTAGGAACATGACTTAAATTTCCAAACATACCTGATAGTGATGATTTGGCCAAAGTCTAGCTCATAGTTGTTGACTTGGGCGATAAAAATGGCTGCCACCGCCTCATACAGTGCAGTGCCATCCATGTTGATGGTGGCTCCCACAGGCAGCACGAAGCGAATGATCCGCCGGTCTATGTGATTGTTCTCCAGCAGGCACTTAAAGGTGATAGGCAGAGTGGCAGAACTGAAAATGAAAAAGGATCTCACGTTATTCATATATCAAACTCATGTCATCCGTTATTCATATATACCGCTACCCTCATAAACACAATTTGCCACCTTTAAATATATTCTGAGAAAATCCACATATTTATCACCATAATCAGTGTAGAAAATGCTTCTATATAGTTATAATATCGGTTTCAACAGTTTCTCTTTATACTGTATAACCACCCAACCTCACACAACTATATATGTATGTGCAAACATTCACATGATGCAATCACTGCAATAAAAGACTGAAGTAAAGCATCATTGTTATGAATAAATTACAGATGAGAGTTGTGTGGTGGAGCTATATTTTTAAGTGAGAGAGAAGAAAATAATTGCCATTAATACAATTTTGTTTGCACATTTTTCTTTTAAGTAGACACATGTGAACCACAGCCACTGGCAGAGTGAGTTGACAAAAGGGTAAATATATTGATGAAATTTCTCATGTGGGTGAGTGCTTGTCCAATATTTATGATGTTTTCCCTTTCTCTTTCATGGGTGCATGCAGGGTCACAACCTCCTGTGTAGTTTGAAATGAGAGCTTCAGGCGTTTGTTGAAATCTGTAAGCACTCCAAACGCACACAAAACCTCTCGTGCCACAAACTTTCCTTGGACACAAACTGTGGTCTGGCTGTAAACATGTTGTTTTTGTGTTTTAGATTTTTTACTTCATTGGAACGGTATAAATCTTGGTAAAGGTTTTGGCACTTGCTATGTGAACACAAACACACACACTCACAAACACACACATAATCATAGTCATTATTCGAAAAGTTTAAATGGTCCTGAAAAAAAATAGTCACACTTGTGCTTCTCATGGTCAAAAATGACCGCATTGGAAGCAAATGGGAAGCGAATTTCATCTAGTGGAAACATTTGGTACTGCGCCCAAACAAAATCTTACTGAAAGCTCATTTTTTGTGGTATCAAGCTCAAATTTGTTTAGATCATGGTTTTGATTTTGTCTCAGTTTTAGAGTAAAGTGTGTTTTGGAAAATATATTTCATATAAAATTTAAAAATAGTATTTTTATGCATTTTCATGATAATAAACTTAAGCACTAATTTGCCAAGTGTCTTCTTTAAAAATAAGTCTGAGCTCCAACACATTCAAGATTTATGACAGTTTAAGTTGGAAATTTCATCTTCAGGGGCCGGTTGCATAAACCACTTAGACTAGTCTTAAAAGTAAAGACACTAGTGTTTTTCTTGAAGAGTGGCCCTAATTTTTTAAAGTCTGTTACATAAAAAGGTAGATTGGTGTAATTTGAATTGGAAAAATAAAATTGATTACCCTTTGGTTAACTGCAAGTTGATCAAACAAGTTCTTAAGACACAGTCTTAATGTAGTGACTAAGTTTATGCAACTGGCCCCAGGTCTATGCTAAGCCATTAACAGGTAATAAATGGATCATAACTATTCCATAAATATAATTTAGCACCATAAAATCACCTAAAAATACAAAATATTAAATTAAAAACATTATCAAACTAAAATATAGTACATTTCATTAAAATAAAAATAAAAATTTCTGTCATTTTTGACCGCTAAATGAGCAGGACCATAGGGTTACACTATGGTAAAACACACTACTGTTCAAAAGTATAAACATTTGTTTCAATGTTTTCAACTTCATATCAGCACATTAGAATGATTTCTAAAGGATCATGTGACTGGAGTAATGATGCTGAAAATTCAGCTTTTCATTACAGAAATAAATTACATTTTAACATATATTCACAAAGAAAACAGTTATTTTAAATGATAATAATATTTCACAATATTACTGTTTTTACTGTATTCTTGATCAAATAAATGCAGCCTTGGTGAAAAGAAGAGACTTCTTTCAAAAACATAAAAAAATAAAAATTACTGACCCCAAACTTTTGAACAGTACTGCATATATATCTATATATATTTTGGTATTATCCATCAACATACCATAAAACACCACAGAATTCATCAAATTTGTTGCTAATTCTGACATTTGTGCTGTTTTACCACCAAAAATGGTCACTTCTTGGAGGATGATGTCATTAAGTAATGGCTTTTGTTAGTTAAAGGGATTTAGCAAAAGAATAACAGGAATGAATATGACATTTGTATTTGATTTCGCAGGTGTTTGTGTGTGTTGTACCTGGAGGATGTGGCCAGTGAGATGAGCAGCGCCTGCAGGATTCCTCGGATGTAGACGATGGGGCTCTTCTTGGTGATGAAGAAGTACATGCTGGGCAGGATGAAGAGGCCGTGCAGAATGAGACCCATAACCACGGTGATGGCGTAAAAGCCAAGCTTCTTCCCCATCGCAGACGGGTCGCTCATCTCCAGAATCTTACCGGCCACCAGAAACACGATGCCGAACGGGAAGTACCTACACAGAAACAGGGCCTTTTAGACTTTATAAAGCCTACAGTATCATATTTGATACACAAGATTGTAAGACCTCTAAATAATCAACATGAACAAAACCACATTTACTGCAAGCCTTCTGTGGTCTGATTGACAGTTTATACATTTTTTAGCAAGTAAAAGGCATTTCAGCATAATTCTAAGTCTTTTTGCTAGATTTTTATCAAGTAAATGTAAAAATAACTTTTATATTGTTAGTAATATTTCAAGATGAACACTTACTGGACGGAAGCAACTTAGGTTTACTTGTTTATCCATGCATCATTTTTTTGTATCAAATATGATCCATCAGGCTTTTGAAAAATGTTTATTTGTAATCAATGTAATGCATTGCATTATATGTTTTAATACTACAGAGCTTTTATCATAAAATTGCATATTTTTGCTATATCATAATGTATGAGCCATAAAAACACATATGCACACTTTTTCTTTCTTTTTTAAAAAATAAGAATTTGTCTAAATGTTTAAATTTTCTGACTATCATTTCAAATGTCAGACTTTACAAGGTTACAGTTGGTAATGTTTTATCACTTTAAACATTAAAATCAAAGGAAAATAAAAATTGATAAAATAACAATCTTACCAGATGACAATAGCAACGATTTTCAGCACCGCTTCATTTAGACTTTGGCAAAAGTTAACCAGAGCACTGCCGTTAGGACCCATTCTACCCAACATTATGCCTGCGCAAAAATGAGCAGAGATATGATGTGAAAATATTAACACATTTATTCTCAAATGTCATTTATTGTCTCTGTGGCAGTTTTCTCACCCATGGTGGCAGAGAAAATGACAATCCCCAAGACGTTCATGCCCTCACTGGTGCCAGGAAGCGTTCGCATCACCACGTCAGGAGGCGGGGTCAGATCCAGCTGAAAGTTCTGGATGTCCGTCCCGTTGTCATCCTGAATCCCGTAGATGAGCGTGCGGCGAGTGGTGCTCTCCGTCAGACTGGTGGCCACTGTCGCCTTGGGCGTCTTCATTATGGGCACACTGTTGGTACGATACTAAAGAGAGAACAAAATGAATCTGTCTTTATTTGACTTCAGTTTGTGTGATCAGAGCAGAAGCTCCTCAAATGCATTTATGGTACATTTACATGACACCAATGAACTAAAATGTTTTTTGCGTACAGACAGCAATGTTGTGAAAGTGATCCCCGTTCACGCAAATCGCTGTATTCTGCTGCCAGTCCAGTAGATGGCGATTTCACTTTGTAAAGAAACACTAAGCGCCAATAGAAAATATAATAGTTCATGACGATAACGGTATTGTTTTCAAAAAATTGCACTTGAAGTTTTCAAAAGTTTGTGTTTTCAGGTCTCCAAAACACCATTGTCGTGTAAACGATTGACCAAAATGCATAAAAAGTTTTACGCTTTTACTTGAAAACGCTGTCGGGTAAACGGCCCCTTAGTCAGTGATGCTAACTGCAAAGCAACCGACCTGCTCACACTGCAAAACATTCTTCCTCAGTATTTTTGTCTTGTTTTCCAGTATAAATATCTAAACATTCTTCAATCAAGATATATATTTACTTGAGAAGCAAAATGACATAAGATAACAAGTCTTGTTTTCTGACTTTACACTGAAGACATGAAAAAATGTCTGCCAACTAGATAAGAATAATAATCTTGTTTTAAGATTATTTATTTATTTACTTGCTCCATTGGCATTTTTAAACATAAATCACTTAATTTTTTATCAATTTCTCAGAAATGTTTTATTTTTTTTAGGAATTTTTGCTTCTCAAGTAATTCTATCTTAATTTAAGAATGTTTAAATATTTGTACTGGAAAACAAGACAGAAATACTGAGGAAGAAAATCATTTTTGCAGTGCATAATTCATTGTTTTAAAGGAATATTAAATATTAGTGATATAATGGCAAATAAAGTTATTTCAGAAGTTGAAAGGCATTTTAGATGAAAATGTTCTCATATCATTGAAAAAGTGCTTTTAAACATATCACTAAATAATAAAGGCCAAATGTCACCAAAAAAAAAAAAAAATGAACATAATCCATAAACAGATGCCATATCTTAAATCACAGGTCTATAGCATTATATACAATGACAGTTGAATTCTTGATTCTAATTGGTTTACAAGTGATTAATTTTGTGTAATTCCATGGAAATTAAAGGATTAGTTCACTTTCAAATGAAAATTAGCCCAAGCTTTACTCACTCTCAAGCCATCCTAGGTGTATATGACTTTCATCTTTCTGATGAACAAAAGAAGAAATATGAATAAATATCCTGATGCATCCGAGCTTTATAATGGCAGTGAGTGATAATAACGAGTATGAGCAGAAGAAAGTGTTTTCATCCACATCCATCCATCATAAACGTACTCCACAGAGGGTTAATAAAGGCCTTCTGAAGCGAAGTGATACATTTGTGTAAAAAAAATCCATATTTAACAAGTTATGAAGTAAAATATCTAGCTTCCACCAGACAGCCTTCTTGACCTTGTGAAGAAAGTGTAAAGTGGTGTCGCATCAGTTAAGCTTTTTCTGTAAGTTGAATATGGAAGGCGTAGGACGTAGCGTAAGCTGTGAGAGTTTTACACTTTCTTCATAAGGTGAATACAGAAGGTGGTCTGGCGGAAGCTAGATATTTTACTTCATAACTTGTTAAATATGGATATTTTTTTTACACAAATGCATCACTTCAAGTGATGTGATGCATTTGTGGAGTACGTTATGATGGATGGATGTGGATGAAGATACTTTCTTCAGCTCATACTCATGACCCCTGTTCACTGCCATTATAAAGCTTGTATGCGTCAGGATATTTATTAATATTTCTCAGGTTGTGTTCATCAGAAAGAAGATGAAGGTGAGTAAAGCTTGGGGTCACTTACATTTGAAAGAGAACTAATCCTTTAAGTCATTCCTGGCAGGATTATTATAGTTAAATAAAACTAAAACTGAAACTAAAACCATTAAAAACATTTTGTTACTTGAAATAAAATAAATGTTAATTGGATTAAATTAAATATAATTTACACATTTCAGCTATTTGCCAAGGCAACATTTCTCATTTTAATTTAGTTAAACTTGATGTACTAAAACTACGGAAGAAGATTAGGGCCAAGCAATAATAAAAAAAATAAAACCATCTCGAGATTAAAGTTGTTAAATTTCGAGAAAAAAACTCGTTACATTTTGAGAAAAAAGTAGAGATAAAATGTTGAGAATAAACTCATTAAATTATGAGAAAAAAGTCGTTAAATTATAAGAACAAATTAGTAATTTAACCAATTTGTTCTTGTAATTTAACGACTTTTTTCTCATAATTTAACAAATTTGTTCTCGTAATTTAATGACTTTTTTCTCGTAATTTAATGACTTTATTCTCAACATTTTATCTCGACTTTTTTCTCGAAATTTAACTTTTTTTCACATAATTCAACGAATTTGTTCTCATAATCTAATGATATTTTCTCGTAATTTAATGACTTTATTCTCAACATTTTATCTAGACTTTTTTCTCGAAATTTAACGAAATTTTTCTCCTAATTCAACTAATTTGTTCTCGTAATTTAACAACTTTTTTCTCGTAATTTAATGACTTTATTCTCAACATTTTATCTCAACTTTTTTCTCGAAATTTAATGACTTTTTTTCTCGAAATTAAATTTTTTTTCTCGAAATTTAACGACTTTTTTTCTCATCATTTAACAAATTTGTTCTCATAATCTAATGACTTTTTTCTCATAATTTAATGACTTTCTCAACATTTTATCTCAACTTTTTTCTCGAAATTTAACAACTTTAATCTCGAGATGGTTTTATTTTTTTATTATTGCTTGGCCCTAATCCTCTTCCATACTAAAACAACTAAAACTAAAAGAAAAACTAATACAAATGACAATAAAACCCGACTAAAAATAAACTTACTAAAAATAAAAAAATAAAACTTATTCAAAATATTAACAAAAACCAATTGTATCTCAGTGATACTAAAATAAGTTCTTTTTAAAGACACTTTTTTGAGGAAAACACAAAGTTTTTGAAAGTTGATTCAAAACGCTCAAGTATGCATTCATGCTTTGCATTCATTAATTCAATGGTTCATTTTCATTTTTTGTCCAACTTACCTGTTGAAATGTAGCTTGAACAAGGTTGGCTGGAAACATGTTTCTGTTTGGGGACATAAAATATATCACATAGTTTCACTATTCAACTATTGAGTGCTTTTATTAAGACTTTTCTAGAAAGTATAACATGTACACAACTGCTAGTGTCCTTTATAAAAAATGTCCTTGCAGCTCTTCAGTGTGTGTGTGTGTGTTCTTGTTTATATTACATCATGTGTGTGTGTGTGTGTGTGTGTGTGTGTGTGTTCTTGTTTATATTACATCGTGTGTGTGTGTGTGTGTGTCCTGAAGACCCCACAACGTATGAAAGATATGGAATGTTTCACATTGTGAGGTCCTTTAATTGAACACCGCAAGGACAAAATCTTTTATATGAGACTCAATGTTGACTCAATTTACTATCGTGCTTCCCTATACCTAAACCTGTTTTTATAAATATACCTAAACCATGTAGTTGTAATGTGGCTGGAAAACAAAAACAAAAAGCACAATGAATGAAGGCCAACAAATAGTCACTGAAAAATTATATTTTCTGCTGTTGTTGAGGGACGTTAACATTCCAAAGATAGAAAAATATTTATATTATGTTTTATGTTTTATTCTTATGTGGGCTGGAATGAGTTATGACATAGCAAAGCATTTTTATCGTTCGTTTTAATTAAAGAAATGATTAAACCAAATAACCCTGCCAACAGACCACATGTAGGTTCTGAATGTATTGAGTGTCTTTTAAATGGCTTGTCTACACAAACAACTGTTTATATTATGTTTGTAATGAAATTACCTTCAGCTGACGGATTGTAACATCAGAGTGTAATTTATTTTAGTTACTTGGCTTCCTGGAGGCAGAGATAATGGCTGTATTTGCTTCCAGCGTGGTTAATAATTCACTTCCTGTGCATAGCTTAATATGAAACCAAGTGTCATTTTTAGCAAATAAACATAGCCGCAAGCACACTTTCAAGCGAAAACACATTTACATGGTTTGAAATCCTAAAACAATAGATCTAGTGTTGACGAGTCAATATTGTTTGACTTTGTGTTTGATTATCTTTTGTGGAACATGTTTATAGTTAATTTTATTATCAAATACAGTTACATCAATCTACACAAATCTACAATGTTTTCCCAGTCGTTCTAGACGTGCTCATGACTCATTGTAGATGCTCGAGTGCTCTCATACAGGTCATGTGACATTATGACTGCTATACCTTCAATCGAAACACAATTAGGTTGTCTGGAAATTGTATCCATGATGTTCACTGTAAAATATTGCTGACCTGCCTGATAGTTGCAAGTAATTCATAAATCAACTTCTATTTTTATTGCCAGTTATTGTTGATAACAAAAAAGTCACTTTCCCAGCTAAAAAAACAAGAACTTACGTTCCCATTAAGTTGTGAAAACGTTTTTGTGAATGTTCCCTGAACGTTCAAAACATCCATTTTTTAAAAATGTTTTAAAAACATTTTTTTGTTGTTAGAATGTTAAAGGGTTAGTTCAACAAAAAATGAAAATTCTGTCATTATTTACTCACCCTCATGTCGTTTCAAACCCGTAAGACTTTCGTTCATCTTCAGAACACAAATTAAAATCTTTTTGATGAAATCTGAGCAATTTCTGCTCTTCCATAGACAGCTATTTGACGCTTCAAAAAGTTCATAAAGAGATCGTAAAACTAATCCATAAGTATTGAGCGGTTTAGACCAAATTTTCTAAAGAGACTCGATCACTTCATATGATGAACAGTGAGAGATTTAGGCTTCTTAATTGATAATAACCTAAAATTAGATAAACAAATGAATTCAGTGGTCCGGGCTTGTTTTTATAATTTGCATTTGTTAGCCAAAACTGAAGCATTCTTAAGAAACTGAGACTCAGTAATCCACATCTTTATTCTATCATGGCTGGATTTCTTTAATTCTTTGTTTCTGGCATCACTTCTATCAATCAGTACAAAATGCCCTGGTGAGGTTATTAAAAAAGTTAATATGAATCAATTTCCCCTGTGTTAGTTTCTTTAAATTGGCTCCTGGTCCATTTTAAAATTAAATACAGAATTTTAATGTTTGTGTACAAATCTTTAAACAACCAGGCCCCGTCTTATTTGGCAAATCTTTTAATCCCATATAATCCTCCAAGAAAACTAAGATCAGAGAATCAAAATTTACTTGTACTGCAATATAAACATCGATCAGTGAACAAAAACAGAAGCTCAATCAAACCTGCTTCACTGGTGAGAACAAACCTATTGTGGAAGCTCAAACCTGAATGAACCTCATTGGTTCTCGAGGAAGCTCAAACGTGCTGCGTAACACGAGAATGAACCTCATTGGTTCTTGCTGAAGCTCAAACGTGCTGCGTAACACGAGAATGAACCTCATTGGTTCTTGCTGAAGCTCAGACGTGCTGCGTAACACGAGAATGAACATCATTGGTTCTTGCTGAAGCTCAAACATGCTGCGTAACACGAGAATGAACATCATTGGTTCTTGCTGAAGCTCAGACGTGCTGCGTAACACGAGACTGAACCTCATTGGTTCTTGCTGAAGCTCAGACGTGCTGCGTAACACGAGAATGAACATCATTGGTTCTTGCTGAAGCTCAAACGTGCTGCGTAACATGAGAATGAACCTCATTGGATCTTGCTGAAGCTCAAACGTGCTGCGTAACACGAGAATGAGCCTCATTGGTTCTTGCTGAAGCTCAAATGTGCTGCGTAACACGAGAATGAACCTCATTGGTTCTTGCTGAAGCTCAAACGTGCTGCGTAACACGAGAATGAACCTCATTGGTTCTTGCTGAAGCTCAAATGTGCTGCGTAACACGAGAATGAACCTCATTGGTTCTTGCTGAAGCTCAAATGTGCTGCGTAACACGAGAATGAACCTCATTGGTTCTTGCTGAAGCTCAAACGTGCTGCGTAACACGAGAATGAACCTCATTGGTTCTTGCTGAAGCTCAAACGTGCTGCGTAACACGAGAATGAACCTCATTGGTTCTTGCTGAAGCTCAAATGTGCTGCGTAACACGAGAATGAGCCTCATTGGTTCTTGCTGAAGCTCAAATGTGCTGCGTAACACGAGAATGAACCTCATTGGTTCTTGCTGAAGCTCAAACGTGCTGCGTAACACGAGAATGAACCTCATTGGTTCTTGCTGAAGCTCAAACGTGCTGCGTAACACGAGAATGAACCTCATTGGTTCTTGCTGAAGCTCAAACGTGCTGCGTAACACGAGAATGAGCCTCATTGGTTCTTGTTGAAGCTCAAACGTGCTGCGTAACACGAGAATGAGCCTCACTGGTTCTTGCTGAAGCTCAAACGTGCTGCGTAACACGAGAATGAACCTCATTGGTTCTTGCTGAAGCTCAAACGTGCTGCGTAACACGAGAATGAACCTCATTGGTTCTTGCTGAAGCTCAAACGTGCCGCGTAACACGAGAATGAACCTCATTGGTTCTTGCTGAAGCTCAAACGTGCCGCGTAACACGAGAATGAACCTCATTGGTTCTTGCTGAAGCTCAAACGTGCCGCGTAACACGAGAATGAACCTCATTGGTTCTTGCTGAAGCTCAAACGTGCTGCGTAACACGAGAATGAACCTCATTGGTTCTTGCTGAAGCTCAAACATGCTGCGTAACACGAGAATGAACCTCATTGGTTCTTGCTGAAGCTCAAACGTGCCGCGTAACACGAGAATGAACCTCATTGGTTCTTGCTGAAGCTCAAACGTGCCGCGTAACACGAGAATGAACCTCATTGGTTCTTGTTGAAGCTCAAACGTGCTGCGTAACACGAGAATGAGCCTCACTGGTTCTTGCTGAAGCTCAAACGTGCTGCGTAACACGAGAATGAGCCTCATTGGTTCTTGTTGAAGCTCAAACGTGCTGCGTAACACGAGAATGAGCCTCACTGGTTCTTGCTGAAGCTCAAACGTGCTGCGTAACACGAGAATGAACCTCATTGGTTCTTGCTGAAGCTCAAACGTGCTGCGTAACACGAGAATGAACCTCATTGGTTCTTGCTGAAGCTCAAACGTGCCGCGTAACACGAGAATGAACCTCATTGGTTCTTGCTGAAGCTCAAACGTGCTGCGTAACACGAGAATGAACCTCATTGGTTCTTGCTGAAGCTCAAACGTGCCGCGTAACACGAGAATGAACCTCATTGGTTCTTGCTGAAGCTCAAATGTGCTGCGTAACACGAGAATGAACCTCATTGGTTCTTGTTGAAGCTCAAACGTGCTGCGTAACACGAGAATGAACCTCATTGGTTCTTGCTGAAGCTCAAACATGCTGCGTAACACGAGAATGAACCTCATTGGTTCTTGCTGAAGCTCAAACGTGCCGCGTAACACGAGAATGAACCTCATTGGTTCTTGCTGAAGCTCAAACGTGCCGCGTAACACGAGAATGAACCTCATTGGTTCTTGTTGAAGCTCAAACGTGCTGCGTAACACGAGAATGAACCTCATTGGTTCTTGCTGAAGCTCAAACGTGCCGCGTAACACGAGAATGAACCTCATTGGTTCTTGCTGAAGCTCAAACGTGCTGCGTAACACGAGAATGAACCTCATTGGTTCTTGTTGAAGCTCAAACGTGCTGCGTAACACGAGAATGAACCTCATTGGTTCTTGCTGAAGCTCAAACGTGCTGCGTAACACGAGAATGAACCTCATTGGTTCTTGCTGAAGCTCAAACGTGCTGCGTAACACGAGAATGAACCTCATTGGTTCTTGTTGAAGCTCAAACGTGCTGCGTAACACGAGAATGAACCTCATTGGTTCTTGTTGAAGCTCAAACGTGCTGCGTAACACGAGAATGAGCCTCATTGGTTCTTGTTGAAGCTCAAACGTGCTGCGTAACACGAGAATGAGCCTCATTGGTTCTTGTTGAAGCTCAAACGTGCTGCGTAACACGAGAATGAGCCTCACTGGTTCTTGCTGAAGCTCAAACGTGCTGCGTAACACGAGAATGAACCTCATTGGTTCTTGCTGAAGCTCAAACGTGCCGCGTAACACGAGAATGAACCTCATTGGTTCTTGCTGAAGCTCAAACGTGCTGCGTAACACGAGAATGAACCTCATTGGTTCTTGCTGAAGCTCAAACGTGCCGCGTAACACGAGAATGAACCTCATTGGTTCTTGCTGAAGCTCAAATGTGCTGCGTAACACGAGAATGAACCTCATTGGTTCTTGTTGAAGCTCAAACGTGCTGCGTAACACGAGAATGAGCCTCACTGGTTCTTGCTGAAGCTCAAACGTGCTGCGTAACACGAGAATGAACCTTATTGGTTCTTGCTGAAGCTCAAACGTGCCGCGTAACACGAGAATGAACCTCATTGGTTCTTGCTGAAGCTCAAGCGTGCTGCGTAACACGAGAATGAACCTCATTGGTTCTTGCGGAAGTTCAAACATGCTGCGTAACACGAGAATGAACCTCATTGGTTCTTGCTGAAGCTCAAACGTGCCGCGTAACACGAGAATGAACCTCATTGGTTCTTGCTGAAGCTCAAACGTGCTGCGTAACACTAGAATGAACCTCATTGGTTCTTGCTGAAGCTCAAACGTGCCGCGTAACACGAGAATGAACCTCATTGGTTCTTGCTGAAGCTCAAACATGCTGCGTAACACGAGAATGAACCTGTCAAGTGAACATGCTTGAGCTTCCGTTTACCACAACTGTGTGAGTTGATTAATGTGATATGGGAATAAAAGCCTAAATTCAATCTGTTCATCATATAAAAAATTTGGACTAAACTGCTCAATTCAAATGGATTAGTTTTACAATCTCTTTATGAACTTTTTGAAGCGTCAAAGTGGTAGTTGCGTTGCTGTCAATGGAGGGACAAAAATTGGTCAGATTTTATTAAAAAAATATATCTTAATTTTTGTTCTAAAGATGAACGAAAGTCTTACAGCTTTGGAACGACATGAACGAGGTTTGGAACGAGTGATTAATGAAAGAATTTTCATTTTTGGGTGAACCAAGCCAGAACGTTCTGAGAACATTGCCTGTTAGCTGGGTTAATATCATGAGCCATGATTGTGGATCAGAGTTGTCTGACTACCTTTTCTTTTGTCTTCCACAGAAAAAGAATGTGATACAGGTTTGGAATGATAAGAGGGAGAAACATAAGGTCTGTCTCACCGTATGAGATCCAGGAGAGCATCAGCGGAGCTCATGATGGGTTTCCCGCTGTCCTCTGAGTCTTCCTTCTGTGCCATTCCACCTGGATGGATGATCAACACCATGACAATTCCCACCACCACAGCCAGGAAGGTGGTCCACAGGTAGTAAGAGACCGTGATGAGGCCCAGCCGACTGGAGCACTTTGCATCCAGCGCCGCCAGACCAGACATCAAACTGAAAGAGAGCAAACAGAGTTATCTTTAACAGACTTGAGCTGGAAAATGACACCGTTATCTTCTGTAGAGCTGCTTTATAGATGATGCGATTTTTTTTTTTCTTTTTTTCATAATTGTCAAATTTTGCAACATCGGCACTGTTATTGAATTGAACTGAATCAACATTGAACTGACTCAAAGTGAATAATGACACTATTGTCTTCTGTAGAGCTGCTTATAGCTCAAATGAACTTGTTTCATAATTGATGAACTTTACAGTTATTGAACTGGACTGAATCAACATTTGAGATGAAAAATGACACTACTGTCTTCCGTAGAGCTCATTTTTACACAAACACTCATGCATTTATTTGATCAAACCTAGTAAAAACATAATATTTGGAAATATTATGGCAAATGAAAGGGGTCATGACATGAGAAATAAAATTTTCCTTGTGCTTTTGACATAATTTAATCATCCTGTGGTTTTCATAGCTTAAAACATAGCTTAAAACATTCTCCTTATAAACAAAGTTTTATTTTTTTTTAATTAATTTTTTTTTTTTACCAAGCTCCAAAGACATCTTGTTTGAATATTGTGGGATCTGTGATGTTACACGGACAAGTACATATGACCGCCTTTAGAGCAAGAGATCGACGAATAGTTCTACATCATCATACCATAGGCCCCGCCCACTGGCGTTCAGTCACTTAACAGTTGCATCAAAAGCAAATAGACTAGTGTTGCCAAGTCCACAGTTTTCCTACATAATTGGGCTACTAACACTGTTGCCATGGGTTGTTTTTCATGTCCGCAGGTTGAAGCGACCCTAAATAACATGATATTTAGCCCCCGGAATGCAAATTTTACCCTGCCAAAATGTGGATTTTACCCTTAGGAGCACAATTTTTTTTTTCTGGAGGACCCCTCTGAAATGCCATTGGGCTAGTTTTGAGTAGCTATTGGGCAACCCTAAAAATTGACCTCATTATAATCACTGATGCTGACTACACTGTATACAGTAATGATGTCCGTTAAGTTTCTGACACTCCACATGCTTGAGTCTGTGACAACTCGATAAATGGAAGATTGAAAAAGCATTCGCTTTGCGTCCAGTTTAAACAGTTTGTTTGCGTCTCTGTATAGACTTCATGAAGGATCTCAGTGGCCGGAACAAGTGGATGTTATATTTTTAATCGCATCAGATGATTATATGTTTGTTCGGAGCATTTGACTGCAGATTGTTTTGTTATCTAGGCACAGTGTAATGGAGAGTTCACAAAGAAACTTTTGTTGAAAGATGAAGCAGCCAACTGTATTAGATCTGTCAGCTGCATCACAAACTGTAAGTAAATGATTTCATAATGCTTTGTCTGTAAATTATGTTTCATATGAATAATGTTTTCAAACGCTAATGTGCAATAGCATCTTACAGTATGTCAAATCCTAAAGGTATCTTAGCAGACCAAATTTTGACCTACAATTTGACCTCTCAAGGCCTTTAGGTGCCTATAAAAAAGCCCAACATTGTCATGTTCACATGCGCTCATCTCTCTGGTGGGAATTCAGCTAAATCTCACTACAACACGAGCAGTCATCCACACAAAAGCTGCGAGATTAGCGTGCGAGAGAAGGTGCCCTCTAAACAGCCTCTGTTGTGCAGATGAACAGCTGGCTCCATCAGCCAGAGATTACATATTAATGACCGCAGGACATCTCGCAAAAATATTGCTTTTTCATATTCACATGATTTCCTCTTCCTATATTGGATTTTTTTTCAAATCAGAGATGATTTTGAGTATAGTAATGCTATGATACATATAGTCACAGATGTGGATGAACAAGAAAATGAAATTGATATTCAGGTTCTTCCTTCAATACCTATATTTTATTGTTTCATAGAATTAAGGGTGGACTCTTTTGACTCTAGCAACCAAAAGCACTCAAAACATGTTGAGTTTTGCATAGTCACTGTTCAGAGGATTTTTTTTTCTCTTTCATAGCTCAGGAAACTTCATTTAGTTCTCAGTTGTGTTTCATTTAAGTATGAAGTTTGTTCTGCATTCCTTACAATTACTAAAAATAGTCATTCAATAGAGTGCATTAGTGCCTGCACACTTTTTTAATGGCAGTGGTTCCAGAAGTCGCATTTGGCGCATGGCGAGTGTAAATTTTAGCCTCTGTACATATATATATATATATATATATATATATATATATATAATATATATATATATATATATATATATATATATATAATGAATACTCGGTAAGTGCCAAATGCGAGTAAAAATTGGCGTTGTATATGAAACACTGCCAATCACCAGTTTACTGGTAACATTCATATGAATTCTAGCAATGCAATGTTGTGAGAACATGAATGTGAATAAACATGAATGACGCTCGGGACAGATGAAGAGCAAGTACTGCATCATCACGAAAGTTTAAGCCTTGCCAATTTAAATATTCAAGCACAAGAAGACACGAAAGGGAATTCGTTTCTGTGCACAAACATCCGAAGCGTGTGCCCAGAAAGCCACATCTCAGACAGCACACGAATACTTCATTGAGCTCTCTTTCATCTCTTCTTGTGATTGAACCAACAAATTTGAACAAAATTATGTCAAAAAATGCCCATCTCAGCAAATATCGTAGCGTATGTCTTAAGTTAACGTAAACAGTGCATGTCTTAAAGTGACAGCAGCCTAATAAAGCTACTACTTTTTGCCCCATTTGCAAGTGGCCAGTGACTTATTTATTTATATATTTTTTACGTTTATTGCGATAAAATATGCACATATATGCAAATATTTTGAGAGGATGACTAAGGGTACGTTACACAACAAAGATGGAAGTTTGTAAAGAACATACGTGTTCTTTTACAGAGCACTCGCGCCAAACGCGAATGCCTATCCACCTTATTTTTACAGTTTACTGCACTTTGATATTCTTCTTGTTATTTCCTTGTAGTGGCTAATAAATCACATTCACAGAAAACACACTGAAAAATAAGGTGGATAGACTAAAAATGTAATACGGATGTGCATCCCTCACCGTGTTCACAGATTTGTGTTTTTGCAGTGTACACGGAGATGACAACGTCGTCATTTTCAAATACTTGCACTTTTGAAACCAGTTTTCAAAAATTTATGTTTTTAGGCCACCAAAATGCCTTTGCCGTTTAAATGAACAGCCAAAATGCATAAAAAGTTTTCTAACAGTGTCGTGTAAACAGCCCCTCAATTACATCACTCGCAGGGCTTCATGACAGTGGGCGGGGCTAAGGAGATCTTTTGGAGTGTTTTGATTGTGGCAACTCTCTGATTGGTGGAATTTTCTGTACAGCATCATGGGTAATGTAGTTTTTCACCATGAATTCTGCTTTTAAACACAATTATTTTAAAACGAAGTTGAAATAACGCATGCGGACGGAAGCAAATACCATTGACTAACAACCTCATAGCTCACAGCAGGGCTGTCTTTAAAGGTTTATAAGTTATTATTAAAAAATCAATTTCCCTATAGAGAGTTTTTACTTCCGGAACCCGACTGCTGCATTCTATAGTCATCATACAGTAATAGTATGAAAAGGTATATTGTAAATGAATGTTTATAGCAGCTCATATTATTTAATCTCGTTTGATATGTTGAGATCCATGCTCATGTTGAGATCTGCACCTTTGAGATCTGATGCTGAGCACAGTCTGAGAATTTGTTGAGAACATGTCATATCACTGCAGTCTTTATCTCTAGAATTAGGAATATCATTTGGAATTCATTTGGTGCGACATTATGGGTATTCTCTTGCCGTTTAGTGTTTAGGTTGTACACTTGTTATTGCGGTGTATTATGGGATTGAATGAGTGCACTGGATAACATCCACTATGGTTTCAGACACCACTACAAATGAATGTCCTCTCAAAATAGTGCCCTATTAAAAGTTATAGGGGGGCGATTTCAGATGCTAACATGGCACAGCTGATGTCAGATCAGTGTAAATAGGCATGTTTGAATGAATCACATCCTCTTGTTTAACATTGTGACCGTGGTGAGCGTTGTGGGTAATCCGTATCCAGTTGCAGTGACGTTTCAATCTGGGTTTGCGTGCGGATGGATTTATTAAGGAAATGTCAAATCTATTTCTCTCTCTCTTTATCCCCTCCTGTTTCCAGTGTGTGTTTTCACCCTCGCTGACCTTTGTCAGTAGAGAGGAAACAATCATCATCAGAAACTCATAACAGGAATGTGAAGCATATGTTCAGTTTATTCTTAACATTGGAAAGAGCATCATAATCTCCATGAATAGATATACAAAATATACTGTGGTGCAAAAAAATAAAAATAAATGAAAATGGCTGAATGTCATTGCATTAGATGATAATAATTTCAAAACATTTATTTTTACGGAACATTGCACAAACAAAACACTTCATCTGCTGGCCTTTAAATAAATAAAACAAGAGATTGACTGTATAAAATGCAATGCAATGACGTTCAGGCATTAAGTCTCAAACAATTCAATACAAACAATTGCTCTGTCTTGACAGTAGCAGTAATGTGGAGAATGTCACGCATGTTGCCGTTAACATTTCTGAACTTAGCAATGCCTGAATGAAAGTTCAAACATTTGTGCACAGTTATAGTGTTGTATAAATTCCATTTTATATCTTAAAGTAAGTAGAAAGACATATTGAGGTGATAAATTGATGAGAATATTGACATTTAAATAAAACAAAAGGTATTCTGTACAAAATCAATGCAATGACGTTCAGACATTACATTTCTTAAAACAATGACAGTAGTAGGAGGCAACCCTTGCAGTAATGTGGAGAATGTCATATTGCCGTATACATTTCTGAACAAAACAATGGCAGAATTAAAGCTTACATAGCTAACAATGTTTGTGCACTTGCATAAAGTAGTGTTTTGATACGTAACAACACATCGCTTTCAAGGTCTACAAAAAATACAGTTTTAAGCCAATAAAATCGTGTGGAGTTCAAATGCTGCACTTTCTTGCACAGGTCTAGTTGCATGATGTAAATTACATAATTTTTTATATCATTGCATGTTTCTGATGGGTAAAAGTATCTAAGAGAAGATAAAGGAAATTATATAAGCCATTTAGCTCCATTCACATGCACTTATTGGGGGAAAAATCCCTTCCTGTCTCCTGCACGTCACTTCATCAAAATCATATCGCAGTCAGATGCAGAACATACGCCTCAGTGGGTCGACTTCAAAACAACAAATCCCCTCCGAAGCTCCGAGCCGCCTGACAGCCAGATCAGCGGAGTGACGTGACCCGAGCTTTAGCTGCGACAAATGTCTGCAAAATGAAGCGTGTGGCTAGAGACACAGTCAGACACACAGGACAGATGAATTTATTTGCCTCTCTACATACAATAAGTGTTATGAATCATGATCAAGCAATTCAACTTTTTTGAACAAAACAATACTCTTCACTGGACTTTTTCTGATTTAAATAAAACTCAATATAATTTTTCTTATTATACATATATATAGATAGATAGACAGATAGATAGATAGATAGATAGATAGATAGATAGACAGACAGACAGACAGACAGACAGACAGACAGACAGACAGACAGACAGACAGACAGACAGACAGACAGATAGATAGATAGATAGATAGATAGATAGATAGATAGATAGATAGATAGATAGATAGATAGATAGATAGATAGATAGATAGATAGATAGATAGATAGATAGATAGACAGACAGAGACAGACAGACAGACAGACAGACAGACAGACAGATAGACAGACAGACAGATAGATAGATAGATAGATAGATGATAGATAGATAGATAGATAGATAGATAGATAGATAGATAGATAGATAGATAGATAGATAGATAGATAGATAGATAGATACTATATTGCCAAATGTATTGGGACACCCCTCCAAATCATTAAATTCAGGTGTTCCAATCACTTCCATAACCACAGGTGTATAAATCAAGCACCTAAGCATGCAGACGCTTCTACGAACATTTGTGAGAGAATGGGTCGCTCTCAGGAGCTCAGTGAATTCAAGCGTGGTACCTTGATAGGTTGCCACCTGTGCAATAAGTCCATTTGTGAAATTTCCTCACCACTAAATATTCAGTCAACTGTTAATAGTATCATAACAAGGTGGAAGCAATTGGGAAGAACAGCAACTAACTAGGCCACGTAAAATCACAGAGCGGGGTCAGCTGAGGCACACAGTGCGCAGAAGTCGCCAACTTTCTGCAGAGTCAATAGCTACAGACCTCCAAACTTCGTGTGGCCTTCAGATTAGCTCAAGAACAGTGCCTAGAGAGCTTCATGAAATGTGTTTCCATAGCCGAGCAGCTGCATCCAAGCCTTACATCACCAAGTGCAATGCAAAGCTTCGGATGCAGTGGTGTAAAGCACGCCACCACTGGACTCTAGAGCAGTGGAGACGCGTTCTCTGGAGTGACCAATCACGCTTCTGTCTAGCAATCTGATGGACGAGTCTGGGTTTGGCAGTTATCAGGAGAACGGTACTTGCCTGACTGCATTGTGCCAAGAGTAAAGATTGGTGGAGGGGGATTATGGTGTGGGGTTGATTTTTAGGGGTTGGACTTGAACCCTTAGTTCCAGTGAAAGGAACTCTTAGGGCCCTATAATACACCCGGCGCAATGCGACGCAAGGCGCAGCGCAAGTGTGTTTGCTAGTTTGCGTCCGGCGCCGTTCGCGTTTTCCCGTTCAGCGCCACGTCCTTAAATTAGTAAATGCATTTGCGCCAGTTAGTGCGCCCATGGGCGTGCTGGTCTAAAAAAGAGGTGTGTTCAGCCGCATTGCTGGCGCATTGCTATTTTAAGGAGCTGAAAATAGACTGCGCCATAGACCAAATCAAACCTGGTCTAAAGTCTAAAGTCAATGGCGCAATATTTTGTTTGTTAGAGCGCGTTGGTAGAAACTGCACCTCTGGGCGCGTCCACAGTGCGCTTGACTTTGCTTATTACACACAGGGATGCGCATCACACAAATATGCCAAATATTAAAAACAAAAGGATTACAGTGTAAAAGAATATTATTGTGTAGGCTACATAAATATAAAAATGTAATGATGAATAGTCATTGTGTGTATTAGAATTAGGATACCTATTTTCAATTCAGCCTATTGCTACTTATAATGATGAACGAAACTGGCTAATTAATTGAACAATCGTGCCAATACACACACACATATTAACTGACTGATCGCGCGGAGCTATTTGAAAGCCTGCATCCAACGCAGACGACTGAAAGATTGACTGGCCACTTAACAGGTAATTTCAGCAAAACATCACTCGTTGAACTCCTCAGTTGAATCGGTGTGTTTAATAAGTCAGTGTATTTTATAATGTTATATGTTATATAATATATAATTATATAATATATATAATGTTATATCCTGCTTGTCCCGTAGATGATCTGCTCGCGCGCTTTAACTTCGCGCACGAGCAGATCGGTTTCTTCGCTTTAAAAGCGTTCAGCTTTTCTGCCAACAAATTCCGGCATGTAAATAGCAATCCGCCATGGCGCGAGCGCATCTCGCTCTTAAAGGGAATGGGAGATGACACTCTGATTGGTTTATTGAACGTTACGCCCATTACTCATTAAGAGAATAGGGACAACCCATTTTAAAAATGCGCCCCGGCGCACGGACCGTTTTTCCGTCGTTAAAATAGCAAAAGTGGATTTGGACACGCCCTGAGTGCACCTGCGCTGTGCGCTTCACACTTTGCGTTTAGATCGTTAAAATAGGGCCCTATATGTTTCAGCATACCAATACATTTTGGTCAATTTCATGCTCCAACTTTGTGGGAACAGCAAAGATGGCCCCTTCGTGTTCCAAAATGACTGCGCACCAGTGCACAAAGCAAGGTCCATAAAGACATGGATGAGCGAGTTTGGTGTGGAGGAACCTGACTGTCCTGACCTCAACCTGATAGAACACCTTTGGGATGAATTAGAGCGGAGACTGTGAGCCAACATCACTGCCTGAACTCACAAATGCGCTTCTAGAGGAACGGTCAAAAATTCCCACAAAACCTTAAACCTTGTGGAAAGCCTACCCAGAAGAGTTGAAGCTGTTATAACTGTAAAGGGTGGGCCAACTCCATATTAAACCATACAGATTAAGAATTGGATGTCATTAAAGTTCATGTGCACATGAAGTTATACCTGTCAGCTGCTGATGCTATCATGTACCAGCAGATGGCAGCCTCTCTCTATAGAGTTATTCCGGACTCCATTTCCCAGAACCCACTGCTCATTATTAGTTTACTGGGTAGGGTTGCACCAGCCGTTCGTAAGTTCTTTCTTAAATTGGAACGTAAAGTCCACACTAGTGGCTTAGTAACTACTAGCTAGTTTGTAACTAACGCTGTACTTTATTCGGTTGCACCATTTGTTCTTAAGGCAGAACGTAGCTAGTAGCTCGTAAGGTCTCCGTAAAGTAATGCGTAGTCGCATAATATGACGTTTACCTTCAGTTATCCTTCAAATACAGGAGCAGAAGTTGTTGAAATTCCGTGAATTTCAGTTTATCCTTCATTCTGACTTATTTTGCCTCACGTAGCTAACAGTAAAAATAAGTTCCCATTAAATATAATAGCCTTCTAGCTACTTAATCATAAATGTTTTTATATGTAAATAACATTCAGAAACTGTATTTGAAACGAAATTAATAAGGATCAATAAATAAATACTGAAACAACAACAAAAACATAAGAAATTACATTTATTGATTATGACTGATTTTATTTGACATGCACAACACGGAGTGATAGGACCGATGCACACAGCGGCGCGCTGTTTAACGGGTTCGTGTTGAAGAGTGTCTAACAAAGTAATCTTTTCACATGATGTTCTCTCTCTTAAAATTTAAGAGAGTGTAAATGTCAGCAGCATCATATATGTGTAAAGAATGAAGTCTGTCAGGTAAAACAAGAGCTTATTGATGCAGTTCAGTCAGTCTGCTATTTTATTCCAACCGTTACTCCTGATAGGAGGCTTCCGTAAATATTTAGTGTATACGTAGAGTTACGCTTCAACTAAGTTTAATGGTGCAACACAAAAATATTTAGTAGTGCGTAAATTGTAACTTAGTGCCCATTTACGTCAAAACTAGTCTACGTTGTAACTTGCGCACAGCTGGTGCAACTGGCCCCTGGTTTCAGCTGTGTCTGTTTACTCTGTGTCTATTTACCCCGTCATTACCCTGTCTATTTGAATGCCTTTTGGCAAGTACTCAGTATGAAGTCTTGTTTGTTTGTTTTGGTTTGCATGACAGTCAATATTCTTGAGCAGTCTCTTTTTGTTTCGTGGAGTTTCTCACTGTGGATGGTATGTGTTTGGACTGATACATGTGTTTTGACCGCCTGCCTGGTATGGACTATGATTTTTGGAGAATATCTGTGACCCGGTTTGTTTGCTGGTTTCCATGTCTGCAATACGCAGTGTTTTCTGACAACTGGCAACCTGTGATGTCGATATACTATTGGATAAACTGACAGCACACGGTTTCACACAGACCAAAACGAAGACGGACATTCCGACACGGAACTCACATTTCAAAGTAGAATGTCCGGCTGTAGTAATGTTTTTCTGAGATACAAGTAGGTGAACTTAGCATGTTTCCTAAAAATCTGCAAACATATTGGGGTATTTTATGCTTTATTAAAGTGAAAATCTTATAGCACCTTTTAAATCGGTCTAAAATGTGCACATGTGATAGTGTCATTTGTGTATTTCAATAACATCCTTGTAAAATGAATGCATTCTTAGCAAGCTAAAACAGCTAGGTATGTGTTGTTTATTTTTAGGGGGAAAAATGTGCAGCTGATATATCACAGTAACACCACAGGACTGTCTACACATATATATATATATATATTATCATAAATATTATTATCATAAATATTCAATATATATTGTTCAGTCCTATGTATAAGCACAGCCATGGTTTAAAATCCTAAGGATTAAACACACCAAATTTGGCTCTCCTTGGCTACGTTATTAGATTTCCTGGGAGAATTAGCAATGCCTGATTCATGAATGAGTCATTCTTTTGAATCAGATCTTTTTAATGAGTCCATTGATGCGGTTTAATCAGGTTCTGCTCACTGACTCAACAACCAACTATTTTAATTGAATAACGATTTCCATTTCAGTCTGTTCCTCACACAAAGCCAACATATGATATAAGTTCAGTTGCTTGAATCACAATTATGATGCTTTTATGGTGCCTCGGGGTCCTTTTTGAAGCTTGAAAGCTTCAAACCCCATTACCTGTAATTCCATGCGAGAAAAAATGCATGAAAAAAGAATTGACTTACATAGTCTTTAGAATTTTTCTTTTTTTGCTGCACAGAGGAAACTATGGAAGCTTGTTTCCGCCACTGAATGAAAAATAAAAAAATCTCACACTTCTGACTGTAACTCGCAATTTTATATCACGCAATTCTTTTTTTCTCAGAATTGCGAGATACAAAGTCACAATTGCGTGTTTTAAAGTCAGAAGTATAAAGTAAAGTGTGGATTAGGATATTTAAGTAGCTTTTATAAACGTTCACTAGAAAAAAAAAACATTACTGGTGTGCATCTTGAGAACAAACAATGGCACTTACATATTTAAAGGGGTGGTTCAATGCGATTTCACTTTTTTTTTACTTTAGTTAGTGTGTAATGTTGCTTCTTGAGCATAAACAGTATCTGCAAAATTACAGCGCTGAAAGTTCAATGCAAACTGAGATATTGTCTTTTAAAGTAACTAGCCAGTTAGCTGTATTAAAGTGCATACTTCTCCAACAAACACCAACAAACTTCTATGTTCATAGACAAACAGTTGTTCATGCTATAAATTAAACGCTACCTTTACAAAAATGCGACTACTCAGTCATGTATTCGGCTACAGTAAAGCTTTAATCGGGATAAAACCGTATATTGAAAGCTAACAAACAGCAGTGACAGCATCTAAACACTTTGACACAAATACTAAATGAAATACCATGCATAAACGTCCTTTAAAAGCCGTGATTGCTGTTCATCTGGGTCTGATTTGGGCTCAATTTGATACAGCAATAAAATTAAATTGAGCATTTAATATAACCGAAGCGCACGTAACCCGTAAAAAATGTAAGGATCGTGACGTTTCCGGACGCTTCAGCGAATCATGATGACTCTGGATACACTGGGCCCGCTAACCAATCTGAGCACATTGCGTATTTCGGAGGGAGTGGCTTGGTAACACTTTAGATTACAGCCCTGAAAGTACTGCGTAATTACAACAAATTTACAGCGTAACTTTCAATATTTATAGTGTAACTATACAGTAAGTATGTGTAAGTATAGGGCAACAATATGTGAAGTATTGGGAATAAAGGGGTAACAACCAGGAAAATGACAAATGATTTTATACTGTAAATATTTTATAACTAAGGGGTAAATATGACATTACGGGCCGTAAATTAAAGTGGTGCTTGTTACCCTCTTATTTCATGTAGTTACAGGGTAAGTAATTAATACAAAATATATAAATAAATAAAAACGCAAACAGTCATATCACTTGGAAAACTTTATTTGAAAAACAACTTATTTCAAAACAGATTTAAAGTTACAACACTTCTTATTCGTTTCTCTTACTTGGCTTCCTCCTCCTCTTGTTCCTCTTTTTCTTTTTTTCCACTGATGAATCTTAAGAGGGAATCCCATTTGCTATTCTGTATTTAAAAAATACAGTACACCCGGAAATGTACTCATGATTTACCCTCATGCCATCTGAGATGTATACGACCTTCTTAAGATGAACACAAAAAGCATTTTAGGAAAAAAATAAATCATCTGGGAACGCTTTATAATGCAAGCTCACGTGTTCCTAAAAGTCGAAGCATCAAACAGCACAAACAGCAATAACTACAGTAATCCATACGACCCTAATGGATGAATCGATGTCTTCTGAAGTGAAACGATACGTATTTGTAAGAAAAATACCATATATTTGAATATTTTTAAAACTTTCGACCAGCTGTCTCCTGCGCGTGCATGCGAGGGTTGAGAGTTCATGCTTGACGTAACTTGAAGCGTGACGTAACGTAAACTCACGCAGATGTTGGATGCCGTCAGTTGTTTTCTTTTTTTATTATTTTTTTAGTAATGCTCACAATAAAATACACAGAATAACAGATAATGAGAATGAGAAACAAACAAGACAGAATAACAGACGGCAGTTCTCGCGCGAGTTTCACACGAATCTCCCGCGAGAACGCCATGAAAGCTACACGTTGCTCATTTCAATATGCTTCATCGAAAGTGAAGTCGACTCTCATGCAGGCGCTGGTGACAGTTGGTCGGAAGTGAAAAGATGAATAGCCTAAACCATGAATTTCGTGGTGTACTGTATTTTCTTATAGTACAGAATAGCAACGGGATTCCTTCTTAAGATTCATCAGCTGAGAAACAAGAGCAGGAGGAAGCCAAGCGAGAAACAACAACAACCAAAAAACGGACAAAACTTGTTACTTTCTGTCAGGACTTTAGAGTTTGAAATGAAAAGTTGATTTAAAAAAAAATGAATAATAAGTGTTGTAGACCTGTTTTTAATAAAGTTGTTTTTCAAATAAAGGTTTCAGAGTCAGTGATGTCAGATTGTTTGCATTTTATTAATTACTTACCCTGTAACTACATGAAATAAGAGGGTAACAAGCTCCACTTTAATTTACGGCCCGTAATGTCACACTTACCCCTTAGTTATAAAATATTTACAGTATAAATAATTAGTTATTTTCCTGGTTGTTACCCCTTTATTCCCAATACTTTACATATTGTTCCCCTATACTTACACATACTTACTTTATAGTTACACTATAAATATTGAAAGTTATGCTGTAAATTCATTGTAATTACGCAGTACTTTCCGGGCTGTAATCTAAAGTGTTACCAGTGGCTTCATAGAAGCAGGAAGTGAAACGAGCCGTTTGAATGACAGTTGAAACAGAGGTGTAGAATAAAGGTAAAATATATGAAAAATACAGCGTTTTCAAAAAAACTAAGCATTAAGACATGTTAAACTGTGCCCCAAAAACACAATCAAGCCTAGAAAAAAAAACACTGAAACACCCCTTTAAGACATGTCAGTACAAGTTGCTTTCAGTTAAAACAGCTCAAACATGCCATTTAAACTAGGATGGGGGATAAAGTCACAATGTGAGTTAAGTCAGAATTGAGAGTTATAAAGTCAGATTGCTTGATGTAAAGTTGCAATTGTGTTATAAAGTCAGAATTGCAAGATATAAAGTCATAATTATGAGATACAAAGTCGCAACTGCAAGTTATAAAGTCATAATTGTGAGATACAAAGTCGCAATTGCGTGTTATAAAGTCAAAATCGTGAGTTATAAAGTCACAACTGTGCGTTATAAAGTCAGAATTGCGAGATATAAAGTCAGAATTTCGTGTTTTTAAAGTCTGAATTGTCTAAATTGTACCTCAGTTCTTTTACCTGAGAAAAAAGTCAGAATAGTGAGATAAAAAGTTGCAATTATTTTCTAAATTGTTTTATTCTGTGGTGGAAAAGCTTCCATAGGAAAGCAAGTTTGGATCAACATGAGGAAAAGAAAAATGCATTTTGTGTGAAATGACAGCACCTGAAAAGCTCTTTACCTGCAGCTTGTGTTATTTTTCACAACTGTGGTATGACCAGTGCAAATGGGGGGTTTCATAAAACTGTCAATCAAACCAATACCGAACAAAACCACTCTCATGTGCCACTCAAGACAGCAGCTGCACCGAGGCTCCCTGCAATGGATGAATGTAGTAATGACTCTAAAATTGTTTTCAATGACTCCAGTACATCTGTTATTGTTAAAGGGGTAAAAATGTTCAGAACAGGAGAGTAAGTCCCTCTTGTGTGTTCATGTACAGCATCATAATCTTCAGGCGTTCAGTGAAAGCATGTAGAAGGACTCAACTCAGTGCAGCTGTTGACCTTTATAAGGTTTCTCACGCCAGCTTCTATTATATGGCTTTGTGCATTGAATGGTTGACATGATTGGTGTAAATAATATAGGCTATCAAGGAACAAAGAAAAATTAGATTTATTGTAAGAAATATTAGTGATTTGACCGCACTGACTGAAAGAGTGCCTGCTAAACAGGACCTAAGCCACTAGATTATGGAAATGCGTCATATCCGCATGTTTTGATTAGATGTGCTCAACTGCCAACAACTTAAAATCAGATTTACTGACATCAGTTACTGGCTCTCACAATGTCCTGGGAGATATTCATCAACACCAGGCTCAGAAAGAAAAGATAAAAGAACTGGGTCATTCCGTGCCAACTCAACCAGAGGTCCCCGGCTAAAAATGTGATTTCTGGTGAAAGGCATTCATAAAGAAGAAAGCCAAATGAGTGATATACAACAGTTTGGACATGGAACCGCTTTGAGATCCATATAACTGTTGAATTTAACCATATCGGCCTTTAAAAATTAACAAATCTAAATAAAAGTTATATAAAACTTGGGGAAAGGAATATTTATGTCACTCAGACAGGATTATTCTATGCAATTGTTTTCATAGAAGGAAACGATAAATTTCTAGTTTCAACTTCAGACATTCTTCTTTAAAAGAATAAATGATCAGCTGTATCCAAAGTTACCCGCATTTTGACCATTTAAGATGTGTACAATTTGTTCTTGCAGCCATATTGAGATCCCAATATATCTGGAATTAAACCACATAGGGCCTTCAAAATGAAGCTATTTAAAGAAAAGTTTGTTATGAACCAAAATCTAAAAAGATATTAAGTTATCTTTAATGCTTCTTGAGTTGCAGGTATGCAGACTTTGAGAAAAACACTTGAAAATGTCTTTTTCCCCATTTTCAAAATGCCACCATTGGCGTGTAATGCAACAAAGATTGCTAAAGTCAACAGATTTTACTAATAGACCTACTAATCTCTGTGTAAAAATGAAATAGTGATGCTGCCATCTTTCTAAAATCATTTTTACCCCCCTCTAATTTGGCTCCAAATCTGAGGTGAAAATTGTCATTTTGACCACCTCTACAAAAGGATGGATTACTCAGTAAATATACATCCATGACATTTAATATTTTGGCTTTTATTGCTATTTATATTTGTCTTTCTTCAGGAAAAAATTTGAGCTGGGGAGGTATCCGAAATTTTGTTAATTTGACCAGCTGGAAAATCAACATTTAAGTCACTACTTCATTTCAGTTTAAACACAGTCTTTATTAAATGTGTCTCTTATGAATGGCACACCAACAAAAAGGCAATTTTCCAGATAAAGTTCATGTGATCTGATACTTGTGTATGTTAATGTTACACCACACAATAAAAACACAACAAATATGTCATTGCTTCAAAAGTTCTTGCATAATAGGTTTAGTTGTAAGTTTAGGATGAAATTCTAGAATACTGCATTCAGTTTTTTTTCATTTTGTGTGCGCAAAAGCACACTTTTCGAAAGACCTCATCTGTGTCACAAGACCTCATCACGTCACACATCAATTCAGTGAGAAGCATCTTGTTATCAAGTTATCTTGTTAATCATGGTTGTTTAAAATCTAATTTGGTGTAAAAATGACATAATGACCAAATAATCAGTCAAGATGATTCGAAATCATGGTTTGCCATTATTTCTGGTTCACCAATGACCTTGGAAAGTGCATTACATTATTAAAAAAAACATGATTCATTTCTAATATTTCTGCCTGTGCCTTTTTGCTCTTTGCAATTTTCTAAGGATTCACTAGTTCTCTTTTCAGTTCAGTTTAAATTTTGTGAAGACTTGTAATGCATCTTCAGAAGTCATCAATGAAAATTCCCTCTAATTAATCTCCATGCAATGAAAGTCCTCAGTGCATTCAGCATTCGTTACAGATTACAGCTAATTGTCAGGATCTTGCCTCGTCGCTGAGGTCAGATTGCTGGTAAATGGCCTATTTTAGCCAAACAATCCACCTTGATCCATAACGTCAAATAGTCGCCAAATCCAAAGCTGGAAGTTCATCAAGCGGCCATGCACAGATTGTAACCAAAGTCAGTTATGCTCAACAAGACATGTTTTTACGCAAATGATGGCTATTTCAGTCCTAAGAGATCAAGTGAGCATGTGGTCTATTAAGACTTTGCAACATGTCAGAAACTCACTATAGAGAGATTTTCAGCCATTTGTGCAAGAGGGTCATTTAAGAAGCAGTAAACCCTTCAAACTGCACCAAGAAACCTCTAATTTTGTTTCTAATAAAGACCACAGAGTCTTCACATCAATTTTGTAATTCATCTAATGCATCTGAAGAACACTCAAATGGACTAACCTGGTGATTTACTGGAGAAAATAGGACAAGAGAAAAATCACAGGATATGCAAATTGATGCAAGATTAATGTAAACAAAGGTGCTAAAGGAAGCCTCACTACCATTTAAATCACCGTATATATTAGGGCCATTAAATTGTATATTCTGTGACTGAAGCAAGCAGAAAGCAGTTCAAACAGGGGTTACTAAAACTAGGGGGTTTATTAGGGGTTAATAAAAACTATACCGATGTTTTTAAAAAAAAACTACAACTTTCAAAAATGGACAAAAACACAATAACATTTGGAAATGGAAAATATGAAAATAAAAACTAATTAAAAAAAAAAGCAAAATAAATAAAAATAAAAACTATACTTAGGCCGTGTGTCCACCAAAGCACTGCTTCCTAAAGCCAGAGTATTTTTTCAGTTCAAACACAGCATTCATGACTGTCAGTTTTTACCCAGCCGTCCAATCACAGTGGAGGAGGGGCGGGACAAACACCACACACCAACCAATCAACACATCCTGCTTGTACAATGGCATCAGATACTAGTAACACTTCCACAGATATTCTGAATCTTTGCAAGAAAAGTGTCTTGACTAAAAGAAAAAGCTAATAATGCTTTGGTGGATACATGGCCTTAATGATACTAAAATAACACTGGCTCAGTCTCAGGGCACATACTGTATTAGTGAAAGCTCTGATAGTGAGTGTTTGATGGTACACGGTCAAAGTGTTCTCAATGTTTGGTTGCACTCACACTACTAACTTTAAAAGTTTGATTAAATTTGGTAAATCTGGACAAATCATGTAATTTATACAGTTTGTCAATATAGACACATTGATGTCTTAAAACACGAAACGATCGGTTTGTGTGAGAAACCACAGTATTGATATAATTTTTTTACCTCTAAAACACCACTATGTACAACTGCATTCAGCATCTGGTTGGTAAGGTCAGAAAACCCATTCTGACGCTTATACTTCAATGTTCTCGTGCTCGTGTTCTCGAGCGAGACATCACTTCTGTTGTCAGAGCGCGTTAAGACCTCACTAACTGTATGCGCAGGGCAGTTGGACATAGTGGTGTATTAGAGGTAAAAAATGATATAAATACTGTTCAGTTTCTCGCACAAACTGATCTTTTCGTGTCTTATGACATCAGTGTGTCGTCACGAGCCGCAGGGTTTAATATGGATTTGTCTGTGCATGTTTTTTTTTTTACTCTTATAGATTGTGTTCCGATTGACATGCATTATACTACAGACAGACCGCAACTGTTGGAGTTAAAAATCATCATTTGTGTTCTACTGAAGAAACAAAGTCACCTGCATCTTGGATGCACTGGGGGTAAGCAGATAAACATCAAATTTTTATTTTTGGGCGAACTATCCTTTTAAAACATAACTGACTGTGTTTACGTGAATACTCGCCATTTTGACATTATTTTGTGTGTATTCGACTGTTCAAGCACAATGAGAGCCGAAAAATAACTCAATTTAGTACTGAGAGGCAGCGTTATGTGCACGCACTTTTTTGGTGTAAGCCAAAAATCTGTGGAAATTAGTAAAATTATATGCAATACACATAATCCTACACCAAAATTCAAGCTCTGTAACACCAATAATATTTTTTCGGAGCAAATGAAACGAGTGAGTGAGGGGAGGACTGTTTGTGTGTCAACTCTCTGTCAGAGAGATGAGAGAGAGAGAAAGAGCAGCTGCTATCGAAAAATCTATATTTTTGACACTACATTGCACTTAGTTTATTATTTTGTGTGCCTTTTTAAAACACTACAATTGAAAAATGTATATATTATATATCCAATTCAACCTACCAAAAGTGGCTAGTAGGAGTGACTGTGTTACACGCCACTGCTGAAATACACCCGCATTTGGTGGATTGGCAGGTGTTAATGTGACTTCCATTAGAACAGGTTGCATTAAAAGGTCATACCATGAAAAAAAACAGGCATAATACCTGATATTTTGTAATAAATAAATAAAACAATAGATGTACTGTACAAAATGCAATGCAATGACATTGTCTCAAATAATTCAATTCAAACTATTGCTCTGCCATGACAGTAGCAGCAGTGTAAAGAATAAATAAACAAATAAAGTAGAATAGATAGTATTATCTTTGCAAGCAGTCTCATGTCACGCAATAAATGCATATCTGCTTATTTAAGCTTCAGATTTAAGATCTTTCAATTTTCCACCGTCTGTTTTGGCCGCATTGACATCTGTGGCTGGTTCAAAGAGTTTATACGGTTAATTCACACTAAAGTCAAAGGTCATATGAAGAGCAGGATGCGAGAGCTCTCCTCGTGTATATGCAAGACACTCTAAAGAAATAGGCAGACATATCACGGGTTCTTCGCTTCCAGGAACTGAATGGATTTTTCTCAGAAATCAGCTCCTGTTTCCATTGATGCCAGACACTTTCAGCCCACTGCTGTGCAATTCACACTCCTCTCTGCATCAAGTGGACTGTTGTTTATGTCTTGAAATTGAACATTTCAAGTTATTGGATGTGCTACATAAACTTAAAACACCATTCTCAACAACACCAAATCATATGACATCCTCAGCAGTTACTTTTACATCTTTTTTTAAAGATAATTTGTAACTTAGGCAACCATATTGCATTAGCATTGATTAAAACCATGTATGAAAACCAGGGGTGATATTTTGGAGGTTCTTGTTGCTTATTTTGTGCTTGTTATGTCAGACCAGGTTGCTTATTTATAATTACAATACAGTTTGCAGGGTGTTTATGAGCATGATTCTTATGGAATATGGATAAATCTAAAGGCTCTTAATTTAGTACAGGTGGGCCAATAATAATGAAGATAACAAGTTTATTAAAAATTCAGCTTTGATCATTATAAATTATATTTTAAAATATTTTAAGAAAACAGATATTCTAAATTGTAAAAATATTTCAGAATATTAGTGTTTTTATAGTATTTTTGAACAAATAAATGTAGCCTTGGTGAGCATAAGAAACTCTGAAACGTGACAAATCTTGCCAACCCCAAACTAGTGCAAGTATATAACAATTAGTTCAAACTTTGACCTGAGGAGGGCAGTAATACACTTAGCAGTGTCTACACTGCCGGAATTCTAAAAGAGAAGAAGAAGAAGAAGAGAGCTAGTTCAAGATGAACATTTATGGTTAAAACGTATATAATTTTTTTTTTTTTTTTTTTTAGAAAATGAATGCTTTGAAGCTGCACTGAAACTGGCCTTCAACCATTTGGGCTCCATTGAAGTCCACTATAAGGAGAATAATCCTGGAATGTTTTAATCAAAAATCTTAATTTCTTTTTGACTGAGGAAAGAAGGACATGGACATCTTGGATGTCATGGGGAAATTATCAGGAAAATTTTCATTTGAAAGTGAACTAATCCTTTAAGATTGTTTTCAAAGCAGGGCATGGAGAACTGCAGACATAAAATCAGCTTGTTATGTATTGTAATCATTATCGAAGCTTACCTGGACACGACTAGAGGCAAAATCAACATCTTCAACATCCTCATCAGCAGCTCTCCAGGGAACTGGAAGTATTTCACTTCCTGGTGGAGAAAAAAAAGACACAACAATAAACAAAACATAGACCAGTCGCAGAGTTCAATGAGGCGTTTATAAGAGAAATTGCGGAGAATCATCATGTGAGAGAATTTTTGATATGCCGTGGTGAGATTTCTCTTTCCCAGTGTTTTGGGAATAATGGTTTTGCAATAGTCCTCAGGCTTCAGCTTTAAAGCTGCCTGTAAGTGCTGTTCAGTAGTCAGGGCTTGTTTCAATATAATCAGGATTTGCTTTCATACTGTTGGAATGAAGTATTGACCTTTAATATTCCCCAAAACCCTCCAAAGAAAATGAGGTTCTGACCCACAATTAAGAGATTATGCCTCTGTTTCTTAAAGGGATAATTCACCTAAAATTTACTCACCTTCATGTTGTTCCAAATCTGAGTGATTTCTGTCCATTGACAGCTATTCTGGTGTGTTACGCAGCATGTTTGAGCTTCTGCAAGAATCAGTGAGGTTCATTCTCGAGTTACGCAGCATGTTTGAGCTTCTGCAAGAACCAATGAGGTTCATTCTCGTGTTACGCAGCATGTTTGAGCTTCAGCAAGAACCAATGAGGTTCATTCTCGTGTTACACAGCATGTTTGAGCTTCAGCAAGAACCAATGAGGTTCATTCTCATGTTACGCATCACATTTGAGCTTCAGCAAGAACCAATGAGGTTCATTCTCATGTTACGCAGCACGTTTGAGCTTCTGTTCATGTTCACTGGTCAGTGTTTATGTGTAAATTAAAGCCGAATTTACATCTGTTCACAAAGTGATCATGTCTCTTCAGAAAATTTGGACTAAACTGCTAAAACGGCAATTCATATCGATTCGTTTTACGATGTCTTCATGAACTTTTTGAAGCGTCACAGTGTTAGTTGTGTAGCTGTCAATGGAGGGACAGAAATCGCTGAGATTTCATCAAAAAGATCTTTATTTGTGTTCTAAAGATGAATGAAAGTCCCTAAAGGTTTGGGTTTGGTCATGTTTTGGTGAACTATCCCTTTAACTTCAGGCAGAAAACAGCTAGCATCAGCAAATCTTACTGAGTTGCCTAAACACTTCTCTTCATCAGAACTCAGCAGTGACCTCAGTCCAAAACTGCCCAGCGATAATGCCCAAATCTCTCTCTCTCTCTCTCTTTGGTTGGATGTTTGGCCTGTGGTCAGGACTCTGAGAAAGCCTCTTTACTTTAAGCTCTGCCTGTTTTGTGGCATGCTATGAGAGCAGAGGACTGCCAGAGCGGAGAAATTAATCCATCTTAAAACTGCAGAGCCACACTCCATCCACTGCTCACATAGGCAAATACACAAATATGAATGTCATATACAGTCAAACCAAAAATTATGCAGACATTTTTGATATATTTTTAGTAGTGGGTTCAGGACAATTGTTCATTTATGTAAGTGAGGATAGCAAAATAAAGTAAATTGTGACATATTATATATATTAAACCCAAAAATTCTTCATACAGTGGACTACCAGTAAAATTGATAAAAAATTTGGAACTTAATATTTTTGTGGGAACCATGGTAGATTTTCTTCAGGATTCTTTGATGAAAGTTTAAAAGAACACCATTTATTTGAAATATAAGTCCTTTAAAATGATCCTAATGACAGTGGACATGAGGTATATTAATGAATCCTGAAAGAACAGTTTAAACTGTTAAAAAGTTTACATAAAAATATCAAGCGGCACAACTGTTTTCAAACCAAACAAACATATGTTTATATATGTTTAAATATTTGATGTTTTTCGACCACTGTAAAATACAGAGAATTAATCTCAGAATACAGAAAGTGCCCTTCATACAGAAAATGCCCTTACTCTGCTGCATTTCAATTACTGATTACTCTTTTAATGTAATGGCTCCCAAAGGCCAATCATTTCTGAAGAGGAACAACTGCTCGGAAAGAAAATTGCAAATCACCCTATCAAAAACGTTCCCTATCTGCCTGTTGCATTATTTAAAATAGATGTTCTTTTGGATTAGATCACTTTAATTACAGTGGGAGACACTTCACTGCAAGTATTGATTAGGAAATGTCTGAAAGGACAAGGACAAGCATTGTATTTTTCCTCATGTTGCAAGATGTCCAGGTCCATATTTTACAATGGAACAATGATTGCCAATCCATTATTTCTTTAAGAACATTTTATGCTTTGTTTCTGAATGCTCAGTTTTTGAGGTGGAATTGTAATGCCTCTGTCCCTACACTCTGAGAAGAATCACAAAGCAGTTGTTTAAAAATTAACCATTGATTTGTGCATAAGTGGCTCATCTGTGTGTGAGAGCAGAGGCCAGATGGCACACTTGTTCTCCTAAAGCGTAACAATAAGGTACATCATGCTTGTTTTTAGTGGTTAAACAATGACTGGGCGGTATACAACAGTACAAATGTGTCCTGGGAGACTTTAAAATTGTGTTTAAATGGTACAAACCGCCTTTTGTTATGACAGAGACTAACAAGAAATCAAGAACATGTAATCATATTGAAAATACAGAACGGGATATTTCCCTAACAAGTCAAGATGGGAAAGACATTACAGTTACTGGTAGCTCTTTACAATAAGGTTCCATTTGTTAACTTTAGTTAACTAACAGTAAAAAGCAATTCTAAAGCATTAAAGTATTAGTCCACTTTTAAATAAAATTTTCCTCATAATTTACTCACCCCCATGTCATCCAAGATGTTCATAAACGATACCAGATGAGGAATAAGGGTCTTATCTAGTGAAACGATCGGTCATTTTCGAAAAACAAAAAATTTAAATGTATATGCTTTATATAAGCGAACATTTTTTTTTTTTTTTAAATGACCGATTGTGTTTACTAGATAAGACCCTTATTCCGTATCGTTTAAAGCTCTTTGAAGCTGCACTGAAACTGTGATTTTGACCTTCAACCGTTTGGTGCCCATTGAAGTCCACTATAAGGAGAATAATCCTGGAATGTTTTCATCAAAAACCTTAATTTCTTTTCGACTGAAGAAAGAAGCTCATGGACATCTTGGATGACATGGGGGTGAGTAAATTATCAGGAAAATTTCATTTGAAAGTGAACTAATCCTTTAAACACAGAAAAAGTTCAATTTTCATGATATGCCCCTTTTAATGGACCGGAGATAACATGAACTGACATTGAACAGTAACATTAATAAATGCTAACTAAAATTGCTATTTATATATAACATTTATTAAAAGGTTAATAATAATAATACTGTAACAAATGGATTGTTCATTGTTACTTATGTTAGTTAATGCATTAACTAAAGTTAACTAATGGGACCTTATTGTAAAGTGTTACCCATGTTAACATTCATTTTTAAAATGAAAACTGACAAAATTAACTTTTAGTAGTAATTCAAATGTAACAGAAATATTGATGACATTATCTTGCACTACATGGAGTACATGCAGATGTTTGTTCAATCAAATGCTCTCTAGAATGACGCTGCATAAATAAAAAGATGCACTGATTTATTTATAATGAGTTATCTCTGTCTAGTATGGGATGTTTACAAGCAAAACAAGAGCAAGTCCTTCTACTGTAGCAGTCTGCTCTGCTCTAAAAGCCTCTCCATGCAAGTTTTTGAACGCACTGTTTCTTTTTTAAAAGCAATTTAAGTGTGAGTGCTTTAGTGTCCTTGCTGAACCGAACATATTAGCTGATGTTTAAAAGCAAAAAGGGTTGAACAGTGAACACCTGAAGCCTCACTCCAGAGCCTAGATATGAGAATAAGACCCTTTGAGGCTCTTTGTATATTTTGAATGTATATATATATCTCTCGCATATATTTTATTATTGAATGTGTTCATTTATCAGACCAAGACTAATTTCCCTAACTGGGACAATAAAGTGTAACCTAACGTAATCAAACCCTACTAACCTTTGAGATCGCCTTCACAGTGTCAACTTATGCCAATGTCAACAACTTTTCTTTCTCTTTCCCTGGAATATCTGGATATTAATTGTGATTAATAATCGTGATTATAATTTCTGAACAAAATAATCATGATTATCATTATTGCGCAGCCCGATCCATCTATTGGGTGAATTGACTTCCAAAAAGTGTTAGTCTGTAAAAAAGTACTTTAAATAGTCAGCATATCACTAACATGTTGGTGAACACTGTAATTTCAGAAGTACAACTATCACTAAGTTTTTCCATCAAGTTTTTCCTCAAGACCTCAGGGCACCTGCTTGAATCCTGCCATCTAGTGGAACAAGCCCACTAATTTCTCATGAGATGAATGGAGCTGAAGATCAGCTTTTAATCAGGTAATATTGTTCCTGAAGCTTTATGTTTCCTCACATAAAGAACCCTGAAGTGGACTAATTCTCACACACTCATCTTGATAGCACACAATAGCACTGAATGAAGATCAGACAGAATTGAAGACTTAAATATCAGTCTGTTTTTCGCACAAAATTATGGTATGACTTTGTAAAAAAAAAAGAAAAAAGATCATTAATATTTTTGGAGCTTGACAGATTTGGTCACTACATGTAAATGAGCAGCATGCTTTCCATGTTATATATATATATATATATATATATATAAACCCGATTCCAAAAAAAGTTGGGACACTGTACAAATTGTGAATAAAAACAGAATGCAATGATGTGGAAGTTTCAGATTTCAATATTTTATTCAGAATACAACATAGATGACATATCAAATGTTTAAACTGAGAAAATGTATCATTTTAAGGGAAAAATAAGTTGATTTTAAATTTCATGGCATCAACACATCTCAAAAAAAGTTGAGACAAGGCCATGTTTACCACTGTGTGGCATCCCCTCTTCTTTTTATAACAGTCTGCAAACGTCTGGGGACTGAGAAGACAAGTTGCTCAAGTTTAGGAATAGGAATGTTCTTGTCTAATACAGGCTTCTAGTTGCTCAACTGTCTTAGGTCTTTGTCGCATCTTCCTCTTTATGATGCGCCAAATGTTTTCTATGGGTGAAAGATCTGGACTGCAGGCTGGCCATTTCAGTACCCGGATCCTTCTTCTACGCAGCCATGATGTTGTACTTGATGCAGTATGTGGTCTGGCATTGTCATGTTGGAAAATGCAAGGTCTTCCCTGAACTGAGCGCTGATAACAACTTTGGTTGTCCTCTTTAGTCCGGATGACATGGTGTCCCAGTTTTCCAAAAAGAAATTCAAATTTTGATTCGTCTGACCACAGAACAGTTTTCCACTTTGCCACAGTCCATTTTAAATGAGCCTTGGTCCAGAGAAAACGCCTGCGCTTCTGGATCATGTTTAGATATGGCTTCTTTTGTGACCTATAGAGTTTTAGCCGGCAACGGTGAATGGCACGGTGGATTGTGTTCACCGACAATGTTTTCTGGAAGTATTCCTGAGCCCATGTTGTGATTTCCATTACAGTAGCATTCCTGTATGTGATGCAGTGCCGTCTAAGGGCCCGAAGACCACGGGCATCCAGTATGGTTTTCCGGCCTTGACCCTTACGCGCAGAGATTGTTCCAGATTCTCTGAATCTTTGGATGATATTATGCACTGTAGATGATGATAACTTCAAACTCTTTGCAATTTTTCTCTTAGAAACTCTTTCTGATATTGCTCCACTATTTTTCGCCGCAGCATTGGGGGAATTGGTGATCCTCAGCCCATCTTGACTTCTGAGAGACACTGCCACTCTTTATACCCAATCATGTTGCCAATTGACCTAATAAGTTGCAAATTGGTCCTCCAGCTGTTCCTTACATATACATTTAACTTTTCTGTCCTCTTATTGCTACCTGTCCCAACTTTTTTGGAATGTGTAACTCTCATGAAATCCAAAATGAGCCAATATTTGGCATGACATTTCAAAATGTCTCACTTTCAACATTTGATATGTTATCTATATTCTATTGTGAATGAAATATAAGTTTATGAGATTTGTAAATTATTGCATTCCTTTTTTATTCACAATTTGTTTGTAGAACAACTTATACTGCTGGGTTAAAAACAACCCAAGTTGGGTTGAAAAACCCAGCGATTGGGTTGTTTTAACCCTGTGTTTGGGTTAAATGTTTGCCCAACATGCTGGGCAGTTTTATTTTACCAAACTATTGTTTAAAATGACTATATGGCTGGCTTAAAATGAAGCCAAAATGGGTTGGAAATTAAAAATCAGACACATAATTAGTAGTGGCAACAATAATCAAAAGGTGAACATTAATAAGCAATTTAATAAATGTTTGTTGTTTAATTATTATTCATTAAACTTTTTAATAAATGTTCATTTATTAAACATTAATAAATGTCAATTTCCAACATATTTTGGTTCATTTTAAGCAAGCAATACAGTCATTTTTAAACAATAGTTGAGTTAAATAAAACTACCCAGCAGGTTGGGCAAACATTTAACAACCCAGTTGCTGGGTTTGTCCATTTTCAACCCACCTTAGGTTGTTTTTAACCCAGCAGTTTTTAAAGTGTACTTTACCTGCGTACATACATACGATATACTCACATAATAGCAAATCTATAGCAAATCTCGGCTGTGTGATTGGTTATATCTTCCCAAATGTAAACTATATTATTTTCCAGCTCTAATCTGCTAAATGCAACTAAAAGGCATGAAGATATTAAGATATCATAAACAACATCATGATTTTCAACAATCTGTATAGTGAAAAGTGCTATATAAATAAATTTGACTTTACTTTATGTGGCCAATAAAGTCTGTTCAAGAAAATTAAAACCCCTCAGGTTTGTTTAAAAAGTAGATGACAGATAAACGAGTATTCAAATTTCCTGCAGTCTTTTGTATATCAGCTGTTTGGAGACGTCCATACTTAATCTATGGTGATGCCCTGAGGAAAAGCAATACATCACCCAAAATTAAACTTCTGTCATTATTTACTCACCCTCATGTTGTTAGCAAACCCATATGACTTTCTTTCATTATAATATAGTGATAAGAGACATCATTAATGTTTGTCCAGCTTCAAAAACCACTATAAATGCGATATCTTCCTTGTTTTCTAAGGCCACACAATAGCTTTGTGTGAGGAACGCACCAAAATGTAATTTGCTTACTGAAATTTTGCCTTCCACCCTTGCTCTCAATTCTCTCAATTCAATTTAGACCTGGTACATCCATGATGCACGTGAGCTCCCATTCAGGTCACTCTTTGAAATGTCTCAATAAAGGGCACAAAAGATCTTTTTGGGGACAATATTGTTTTGAGATTTTATTCAAAACCTCCTGCTGAATGTGTGAGATACTCCCGAACTGCCGATACCGACAACATCATACCAAACGCTGCAGGATTCATTTATGCTTTAAACAACAGAACAGAATCCTGCTGAGCTTCAGTGACAGATTGCATTTCTACTCACGTCCAGCTGGTTTGACATTGACATACGGGTCTGGCCCCAGTAAGGAACATAGAAAGCAAAAGAACATCCCAAATCAGTCAAATCAAACTTTGTGAATCCACCATTGCCAAAAATGAAAACTATCCCATGATTTACTGACCCTTATGCCATCCTAGGTGTATATGACTATCTTCTTTCAGACAAACACAATTGGAGTTTTATAAAAAAAAATTACCCAGCATTTGTGCATAATACACTGAAGGAGGCTGTACTGTACCAACAGGTGGACTTAATGCCACTAGTTGGAACAAAGAATAGAAGAAAAGAATCCTAGCATTGGGCATTTGTTGCTTTTTCCTGTTATACCAAACTCATCTTGAACCGTGACCCCAAAACTGCAGCATATACTGAACCGTGACATCTGTGTACCGTACGGTGTACATTTTAGGACATCCTCACACCTCAGTCATACAACGAAAATGCGTCATGCCTCAGACTAAAAGGCTTCAGTCATCGAACAAAATGGCACCGCGCCTCAAACTGAAAGGCTTCAGTTCTCAGGAAAAACAACGTCAGGTGTTAGGTCATGTACAATTAGGCATCAGACGAAGAGGCATCAGACGAAACGGACTGTGAAAGAAGCGATGCAAACAATTGTGAACACATACGAAAATTAACCAAGGTTAAAAGTGTGTTAACTATGATTTTTTTAAAAGAGGTAAAAAGTCTTTTGAGCTATTTGACTGGTTACCAAGGATTTATTTCTGCTGTTCCAGCGCCAGAGAGGTGATTAGGCAAGACAACTCAATTTTATTTATATAGCACATTTCATACACAATGGTAATTCAAAGTGCTTTACATAAAAAGGAAACAAATACATAAGAATAAAAATGTAATGCATAAAAATAAAAATAACAATAAAAGCAGAATACCACTATCTGGATGGAAGAGTCACATTTTACATTTTCATTCAGCCCGTTGCTGTTTTTCTTTTTTAAATCATTTTTAATGCTCGAATAACAATAAAATAAAGAACATTGCCAAAGTATTACATAAATAGCCTACATGAATACCATCAGTTATGAATTCTACATAATTAACATGCATGCACACACACCATAAGGCAGGAACACACCAAGACGACGGTCTAAGTTGATCCTCATCGGTTTGGCGTGTCAGGCCAACTTTGGACCCAGACGCTGCCGACGTGAGCCAACCCGGCAGTCTGCTTTCGTCGCCACTAGTTCGTCGGTGTCGGCTTGGTGTGTTCCTGCCTTTGCATCAATTTGGGAATAGTAACAGTTAAATGTATAAAAAGGGGAGAAAGAAAATGACAACTGAAGGTTGACATTATGATGGGATAAAAGCCAATAGAAAGTTATGATGCCTGTTTGTTTGAGTCCGTTTCGTCTGATGCCTTTTGGTATGAGGCTGTTTGGTTTGATGGCTAATTGTACGAGACCTGAAACCTGACGTCATTTTTCCTGAGACCTGAAGCCTTTCATTCTGCAGCAAGATGCTGTTTTGTCCAGTGACTTTCGTTGACGTCCAGTATGACTGAGGTGTGAGGATGTCCTAAAATGTACACCGTAGTACCACTGCACCCTTAATAAATGCACACATTTTCTGTGATCATCTGTGACTATTACTCTCAAAACACTCTTTCTCAATGCAACTATTCAACAAGTGCATGCTATATCTTCTTGTATCTCATTCAATACTGCTAGCGACGGCACAACAAATCCAAGAATATTCTCACATCTGAAAGAGAATGAAGAAACGCTGCTGTGCAGATTACACTAACTGCATGCACAATAGGGATAATTCAGATTCTGTGCTTCTTAAACATCAAAGCTAACAAAAAAGACTATTCTTCAAAGTGTCCGTAAACAGTTTTGGGTCCAAATGGGAGACAGTTTTGTCTCCCATTTGCTTTTCCAAAAACATGATAAACACAGGAGTACTTCAAACTAATGCGAAGCATGACCATCTCTTCACGACCCACAGCATCCTTCCCCTGCCAGTGCTGAGATTGCATTGCTATCACTGAGCTTTACACACAAACACAAAGCACCTCTGACAGATGTAGACATAAAGGCGCTCTGCTTTTGCTCTCCACAATGCAAACAACAAAAGAGAGTCTGTATTGTGAGAACGTTTTCTGAAATCAGCTTGGAAATCTTTCTAGCAGAAGCACTTTGATAGGGTTTTACATCCTTCAATAAGCATGTCAAAGTTGCTTGTGTTTGAAAAATTGCATTGGGGAAAACCAACGCTATCTCACGACCAATTCGTACTTATTCTACGAGGTGGCTATTTCGTATAAATTCATAAGACATCACTCGTGCGAATTCGTACGATTTGTCTAAATCCCAGTGACGGTTAGGTTTAGGGGCGGGGTTTGGGGTAGGTCATTCGTATGAATTCATACGAATTTGTCAACTCGTAAAATACATACGATTTAGCAAAACACGTATGAATTAGTACGAGTGAGGTCGTATGAATTCATACGATTTAGCCACCTCGTAAAATACGTACGAATTGCCGTGAGATCGGGTTGGAAAAACACATCCAGTGCATATAAGAAAAAATATGATGTCAAACATCGAAATATTCAGTTTTATTATACGTCAGAAAAAATGTTGATCGTTTTAAAAGAAGATTTGCACCATTTTAAAAAGACATAAACAGATAAATTATGACATTTTCATGATTACACGGACACATTCCCTATTGTAAATGTCAATGTATTTTCAAGTATGTGAGTGTATTTGCATTTGTATTTAATGTATAGTTACGCAAAGTGTAGCTATTGCAGTATTTATTATAAATTATCCATGCACATTTTTTTTAAATTCATGTGCCTTGTAATCTTGAATCAAAATAACTTCACCTCTCTCTTGCAGTGACTTCTCTTCTCTGATGACATGTTTACTGGTGTGAGGGCGGGGCAACCTGTCACTCACATGAGATCCACCAATAGCAAACCACAACCATCCAATCAATTCCACAAGCCCCGCCCTACATTTGTTCTTGTTTGAGAAGCAGTTTCACTCAGATGTACTTCACAATTGGGAATAAAAATCTATGGCAACTTCTGTTTCATGCTGATTTGATAGTTTTAAAAACAAAATCTCACATCCTCAAAAGTAAAATGAAAAATAATGCTTTTTAGTGATGATTATTAATTTGACCTATACATTTTCATTTTATGATGTGCAGTTGTAGCTTACTTTAAACACAATAACATTTTCTGTAGTAAAATGGCTAGCTAAATGCCTGTGTGTGTATGTGTGATGCAGGTAAACCCTATGTTATGGGGACAAAATGTAATTTTGGGACAAAATCTTTTGGTCGCCATGAGGAAAACAGCTTATAAATCACACTGAGTGATGTTTTTTGAAAATGTAAAGGGTTGTGTCTAGGGGTTGGGTTTGAGTTTGGGGATAGAATGTACAGTTTTCTGTTTGCTTTTGTATAAAAATAAATCAATAGAGAGATATACAATAGTTGTACTTTTTTGATCACCAGCCACTGTGGCTTGTGGTTTTCCAAAGTTTACTAGCCATTTTCACTGGCCACAATTTTGACATCGATAACATTGGGAAAAACTGCCATATAGATATTTATAATATTATCTCATAATTCTGTATATTAGCAGGTATATTAGGCTGCTGTCACTTTAAAGGGTTAGTTCACCCAAAAATGAAATTTCAGTCATTAATTACTCACCCTCATATAAGACCTTTGTTCATCTTCAGAACACAAATTAAGTTTTTTATTTTTTTTATCCAATATAGAAAGTAACTTAATTACAACATTACGACAAGTAGTAAAACCTTTGTTAAAATAGTCCATGTGACTACAGTAGTTCAACCTTAATGTTTTGAAGTGATGAGAATCCTGTGTGAATGAAGTCATTATTTTATGTTTTTGTCATTGCTTTATAACACTGAGTTTGAATCAATGCAGTTACATGGACTATTTTAATGATGTCTTAAGTACCTTTCTGGTCCTTGAAAATTTGCCATGACATTGCTGCCTATGGGGGATCAGAAAACCCACAGATTTCATCAAAAATATCTTAATTTGTTTTCAGAAGATGAATAAAGGAACAACATAAGGGTGAGTAATAAAGGACAGAATTTTCATTTTTGGGTGAACTAACCCTTTAAGACCTGGCATTATACCATTATACTGTTACACGTTCACTTAAAACATTACCTGACTAACATTTTGACATTATTTTGTGTGTATTTGACTGTTTACGTGCAATAAGCAGCAAAAAAGAAGGCAGCACACTTTGGGTAGGAGCACAAAATCTGCAGGAATGAGTCAAATTATGATTCGAGTGAGTGAGGGGAGGATGGTTTGCGTGTCAATCACTGTCGGAGAGATGGAGAGAGAGAAAGAGCAGCTGGTATTGTGTATCTATTCTTAGGAAAATTAGGTTCAGATGTTTCAGTATCGAAAAATCAATATTTATGACACTACATTACAATTCGTTTATTATTTCAGAGACCTTTTTAAAAGACCATAAATTAAAAATGTAAGTGACTGTGTTACTGCTACTATATATAAATATCCTATTATATGTTGGTAATGGTGTACTATACTCTATACATGCATGAGAGATACTTATAGAAACTATTCTTCACACTTCCCATCCTTAATGGTCTCCTTAAAGGACTGCTTGTGAATCAAACACTTGATACTGAGATTAAGACTGTGAGAGACAGAGAGATAAAAGAGCTTGTATGAAGTGAGCCAAACATTTCTTTCCATCAAGTAATCTCTCAATACTGAAAGCGAAAATGCTGTTTGACTGGAAACAATAGCCAACTGGAAGATATTTCGATATTTTGGTGCAATTTGTTTTTTGTGGATTGTGAGGACAATAACTAATTTTTACATGCATTCAAACTTTGGAATAATAAAGATTTTTGTTTTATGTTTTTGTAAGAAGTTTCTTCTGCTCACCAAGGCTGCCTTTATATAAAAACAGTAATATTGTTAAAGTATAATTTAATTTTTTTTTATTTATTTTTTTTTATGTATTTTAAAATGTAATTTATTCCTGTGATGGCAAATATTCTGATTTGGTGCTCAATTATAAGTAATTATTTTTGATGTTAATAATAAAGATTCTTATTATTATCAATGTTGAAAACAGCTTAATATTTTAGTGGAAACAAATCAGAATTCTTGGATGAATAGAAAGTTTAACAGCATTTATTTGAAATAGAAATCTTTTGTAACACTATAAATGTCTTTACTGTCACTTATGATCAATTTAATGTGCACTTGCTGAAAAAAAAAAAAAAATCTATCCTTTTTCTTGGTAATGTTTCATGGTTTCCACAAAAATATGTATCAGCACAAGAGTTTCCCACATTGATAATAGTCAGAAATGTTTCTTGAGCAGCAAATCATCATATCAGAATGATTTCTGAAGGATCATGTGACACTAAATACAGGAGTAATGATGCTGAAAATTCAGCTTTGATCACAGAAATAAATTACATTTTACAATATATTCACATAGAAAACAGTTATTTTAAATGATAATAATATTTCACAATATTACTATGTCTTTTTTTCCAAAAAACTCTTTGAAAAACAAAATAAATGGAATTATTACCAGTAGAGTACATGAATTAGATGTTCCTGTAGCTGAAATTATCAAGCATAACACCAAGGTCATGGGTTCGATTTTCAGTGAATGCATGTACTGACAAAACATAAGTCGCCCTAGATAAAGAGCATTTGCCAAATGCAAAAATGCACATAACATTTCCTTTCTTTCTTTTATAGGTTCAAGCTAAGTTTCTCTTGCAAAATAAGCCAATTTTTTTTAAAGAGCCCATTCTAATTTAGCTGAAACGGCCGATAGCCTCACCGACCTGCTTTAAACGCTGCGAGGCTAAGCAGCACTTGCTTAATGTACAATTACTAAGAGCATTTATATGATTGGACAGTAATCCCTGGCCGTCACAGCAAATGGCCTGTGGAGGTTTTATTTTTAGGCGTATTTGAGAATCATAACGGAGGTTTTAGCCAACGTGACCTTTTGTTTGTCATTCATTCAGTCACTGTAGTTTTAATCTACATAACGCTGTAGTTTTAATCTACATTGCAAAAATTACGTGTATGTTCTTCCGCAGAATTTTTTGTCTTGTTTTCCAGTACAAATATCTAAAAATTCTTAAATCAAGACACAAAAAAACTCAAGGGATGTATAAAAAAGGATATTAGGGAAAACAAAACAAACTCAAAACAGGGGTTGATGCATTTATATAAAAATGTATACATTTAACCATATTATTAAAGACAGGGTGAAACAAAAGCAATAGTACTGGAAAGTCGTCTAAAAAAGGAAACCCACAGGTCATTCGGACCAAATGAGACCAAGTTTGTGACCATTGTAGGAGGCGCTGGAAAGGGTTTCGAGAGAGAATTTTACAGTGCTTCGGTGGCTTGGTCATACAAGGGGTTGACAGAAGGACTAACCTGCTCCGAGAGGTTCTTGGAGCGCAGGAAGAAGCCGAGCAGACATCCGATAACCACGGCCAACACTGAGAGGATCAGCAGGCCGTTCTGCTTACAAACCCCTTTCACTCGCACCCACACTGCATCCAGCGCCACGGCCATCGTGTGTCCCACGTCCACAAAACACCAGCCACACTAGCAGATCTCCATATATCCACCACCCAGATCCAGATGGGACAACGACCCACGCAGATGGACCTTGGACAGAGCGTGAAAGAGAAAGGTAATTGTAGTTTTGCTCAGACCCTGGGTAAAACACTCATACTCTTTCTTTCTCGTCTCTCGTTCTTCACCATGCAGCAATAGACTAAGAAGATCATCACACTTTTTTGATGCATCCACTGTTTCCAAGCCCATTCGGGATGGATCAGCTCCGCCCACCTTCCAGCTCAGCCAATAGGAAGCGAGCGGCAGTTGGTGTCGTGCACAGTGCGGGCAGCATCAATCCTATTAGCGAAAGCACGCTGTGTAAAGGGGTATGTGGCCTGGATTACAAACACAGAGCATCAAATGAAGATTAAACTGGCTGGATCTATTCATAAACAACACTGAATTGAAGACAAATGGTCTTTGGGCGTTTACAGATGCATATCTTTGTGTAGTGTTTGGGGAGAATGGGAGTTTGAGGTTAAAGCACAACCATTTTTGCACATATTTTGAACCGATTCAGAAGGACTTGGAACAAAAACATGGGATTTGTAGTTCCAAATGTGCTAGGAATACTCAAGAAATTAATATAGAGAGAAATATCGTATGAAATATAATCTTGATAAAGGTCATTGTTAGACATGATGCATGTAAAAAAAAAACATGCAAAAGTTTGGGGTCAGTAAAATATTTTGTAAAAAGAAATTAAAGGGGTGGTTGATTATGATTTCACTTTTTTACCTTTGTGTAATGTTGCTGTTTGAGCATAAACAACGAGCTTCTTCCTTGGTTAGTGACATCACTAACTCGAAAATTTACATAAACCCCGCCTCCGAGAACATGCAACAAAGAAGAGTTGTTGTAGTAGAGTGTTGTTGCCATTCTTCTTCCTGAGTCTCTCCATCAGTGTCGACTCCGGTTTGAACAATGTAAGGCTGAACACCAACACTGACAATCCTCATTTTGACTGCGTGAGATTCTCCAGCTTTGTTGTTGTTGTTGAGCTGTTAAAGCTCCGCCCTCTTCTGGAAAGTGGGCGGGAGCAGCAGCTTATTTGCATTTAAAGGGACACACACAAAAACGACGTGTTTTTGCTCACACCCAAATAGCGTCAAATTTGACAAGCTGTAATAAATGATAATTAAAAGACTTGTGTTACATTTTTAAAAAGGTCCCCTTTAATACTTTAATCAAGCAAGGATGCATTAAAGTGATCAAAAGTAACAGTAAAGACATTTATAATGTTACAAAAGATTTCTATTTAAAATAAATGCTGTTCTTGTTATTCTATTCATCAAAGAATCCTGAAAAAGTAGTTTCTTAAGCAGCAAATCATCATATTAGAATGATTTCTGAAGGATCATGTGACACTGAAGACTGATGCTGAAAATTCAGCTTTGATCACAGGAATAAATTACATTTTTAAATAAATTAAAAATAGAAAACTCTTCACACTATTACTTCTTTTACTGTATTTTTGATCAAATAAATTCAGCCTCGGTTTGCACAAAAGACTACCTTTAAAATCTTTCCGACCCAAAGCTTTTTAACAGTATATCAATAAAAAAGAAGAAAAATAATATATAGTATGAAAAGTGGTGTAGGCAATCTGCGCAGTCAGTGATTTTTGCACAGGGAATCAGAGAATCACAGGAGCGTTAGATGACATAATCCCAGCACACCACACACATCTCTGCTCCTCATTCACAATTAATCCGCAGCGCCGAAGGCTAAGCATCGCTCTCCAGCTGTCTTATTCATCAATGACTCTCAGAAGATGCAAAAGCACTGGGTCAAATAAAGAGCTTTTAGTGGAGCACTGTTGAATAACGTGCCTGTCAGATGCTTCATTAAAACCCACTGAACCCCAGCGAGTGAGTAGTCATGTATGACCTAGCCTCTCAATACTCCTGATGATGGTACTAAAGCGACAGCTAAAGATCCTTTAGGAATCAAAGCAAACTGCACTTAAACAGATGTTAACCAGCCAGAGCATCTTCGAAAATTGTAATGATTCATCATAGTGCATGTACATTTCACTTCAAGTGTCAGCCATAATTTGACTTACACACCTTTTTTTCCCTCTTTGCCTTAAAAAAAGGAACTGGATGCATCATATTAAGGAATTGTTTTCTTATATAATTATAAGAATGCTTAAAAAAAGCATGAATTGTATGACTTATTTTTATTTTCAGTTCTTTATTAATTGGAACTTCGGTAACACTTTATTTTAGGATCTTTTAACTAGTTGCTAATTAATTAGCATGCATATTACCAAAAAATTGTCTGTTTATAGTTCTTATAAAGCACATATTAATGCCTTATTCTGCATGACCTTTTTCTACATTCTTAATCCTACCTCAACTTAACAACTACCTATATAGTAAATTAGGAGTTTATTGAGGGAAAAGTTGTAGTTTAATAGTTTAGTGTAACCAGAAATTTATTAAATTCAGTTAAAAATTCTGTCATCATTTACTCACCCTCATTTCAAACCTGTATGACTTTCTTTCATCGGTCGAACATGTTGTTTGGCAGGATGTTCTTATTGCTCTTTCCATTCAATGAAAACAGACATGATCCAAAAATGGCATTCTGAAAATGCAAAAAGCTTTTTGGGTTATTGTGTAGTCAATATTATTAGCCTAATACAAAAACACAAGTCTACGTATGCCCTCATTTTGATTTGGATGTCCTTGAACTTTTGCCAAGTTCCTACTGTTCTGATCCATAACAATAACAGAAATGGGCAGAAATGTCAAATTAGGTAAATGCATTGACTGTGTTAACAAAGAACACATATTTCATTAATTTCAGCTCTAAAAAAATTCTAACAAAAACTGAAACTAGAAAACAAAAGGATGACAAATTGTTTCCACACACTCAAAAAAGAATTCAAAATGATTATAACCTGACACAAACTCTTAAATGGCAAAATATTGTTGATAAAACAGCAAGTGAAACTCCATATTTATATCCATATACTAAAAACTATTATGAATTCTCCAAATTGTTGTGTTTTGAAGTCTCAAAAGTTTGCCAGAAACGTTCCCAGCATTATGTATTCAGTACCGACAAACTCTACATATGTGGAAGAGGCTGAGATTCTTGTTTGATGAAAGGCACAGAGGGAGAGTTTTTCAGTACATGGATACAACTCCGATACGAGACTCGTGCGTCATATGTCGTGTTTCAGTCAGGACAGCCGCCAGCGGATGTTTACCAGTAGAGTAATCCGACTCAGTCTGGCCGTCCCACATGCACAACAACCCTCTCTTTACCTCTACGTGTACCATCCCATGACACCATTCCGGACATGACCTCTTTAAAAGCCTCGAGTCTGTGTTGTCGTGGGTGTTATTTTGCAAATCATGCAAACAATATCAGTGTAAATGTGTGTGTGCAAGGTTGCATGTGTGCACATTTGTACAATTGTGTGCTTGATTTGTCTCGTCATCCCTCACGTCAGATGTTTGCCCAGACTCCATGCTCAGTAATCCCACTCTTTTGCCAATATTTCTGCTCAATCTGGTTTCATCAGGTCAGGATTAGCAGAGATTAGTCAAATGTCCAGCCGCTGCCATGCACATTCACTCATTCATTAATAATGTTAATGTCTCTGTCATCAGCACATGGCATTTCTCTCACTATCTTTTTCAAAAACCCTAACCCGTATATTAAACTTTGGTGTGTAACTTGTCCTGCACCATTTGTGCATCTCCACTAGTTGAGTATAGGTGTTGTTTTTTAGTGACCAGGACTTTGACTTGGTGGAAAAAACAGGTAAATCGACTTAAATTGAAAGATGGACCCAAGCCGTATCTAGAGGCCAGAATTGACTTCCAGTTGGACAGTTTCCTGACTTTATACTTATACTTTTAGCAAATGCCAGGAAAATCCTAGCAACCAACGTTTTTGTCCATCATTTTAAAATTGTGCTGATGCTTTTTGAAGCCTGTGTCCGGCTTTTGGAAAATAGTAGCCATGGCAGCAGAACTATTATCTGTCATTCTAACAGAGAATTTTAAATGATGGACAATGACTCAAAATAAACTGAGTATGTGCGGAGGTTGCAACATGGGGATTGGACACGATTGTTGATCATCAAAGTTAATACTCCAGCTATGAGAGGCTTAGTCTGGCCAGAGTGGTGAGTAGGAAACCAATTCTCAAAATTACCCCCATTTTCTCTATTTTTAACACTATAATCATAACTTGTGGTCAGTAAGTCAGTAAATCCCCTTTCTTCTCATTGCAATTAACAAATATATCCAACCTTGTTGTTGAGAACTACAGCTCAATACATCAGAAATACTGATGTGATGCATTAACTACTACGTTTCCTCTTTTTAAACTCTTTTTAAGTCATCTAAAACCAGCTTGTTCAGTTTTAGAAGTTTCAGACTGCTTAAAGGAATAGTTTACCCAAAAATGAAAATCATCTCAAAATTTATTCACCCTCAAGCCATCCTAGGTGTACAGTATAAGACTTTCTTCTTTTAGTCGAACACAATCGGCGTTTTATCCTGGCTCTTCCCAGCTTTGTAATGGCGTTGAATAGTGTCCAAATTTTTAAAGCTTAAAAAAGTGCACTGTAAAAAATGACCGTGATTTTAACAGTAAAAGAGTGTAAAAATGCTGTAAAAACTGTCAATTGGTTTACAGAAAGTTTCCGTACTATATACGGTGAATAACTGTAATTGTACATTTAATGTAATTTTACGGTAAAATACAGTTAAATTAACAGTTTTTGGAAGTGAAAAATAACAATTCATTGTAAAATTTACAGTGAAAAAACGTAAATTGACATTCCCACAATTCCCTGCGTGCCACTTCACATTTGATATATTTTCATTGAAATAAATCTGTTTCTTCTTAGTTTTTCTCATTTTTTTCTAATCAGTTATGTACATTAGGGTTTTATGTTACATCTAATGTTGTTAACTTAATGTTTATTGCATTTTTAAAATGTCATGCATGTTACCATGATGGTGTTTAGTGTGTGTGTGAATGACACTGTGTGCACCTTCTATATATTAGTATTGTTCTCTCAGCTTGTGGAAAATCTGCTTGTGATGAACTTTGATTCATCTTGTGACTCTTATCACCACTGTGTTTGGTGACTGTCAGTGTATTATAAAGATACAAAACAGATATTAGTACTTCATTAGGTTGGTAAATTAACATTATATCAGTTAATGAAATACGTTATTTTACCGTAAATTTAACAGTTTTTTTTTTTGTTTTTTTTACGTTGCTACTGTATTTTTTACGGTAAAGTTCTGGCAACCACAGCTGCTGTTTTTTTTTTTTAGCGTAAATTTTACTGGGATTTTTTTTACAGTGTGCATCTATTGTGTTGGAATTTTTGAACTAATTAATCATGAACTAACATTTCTTTTCTTCTCCAGGCCTAATAATAATCTAACTCTGAAATAGAGAAACAGTAACTAGGACTGAGTGTTGTGATTTAGAAACATTCTGCTGCGCTGGCTAGACAGCATCCTTCTCAGGATAAAAAATAGTCTTTGAGGAATTGTTTCAACCTATTGAGTAATCTGAACTATTAACCCCGAGACATTTTTTGATGATCTTGTGATTCAGTTGTTCTAATCTAAATTTATGCGGGACAGAGGAACTGAGATGTGTTTCTTAAATCTAAACCAATCGTATTGAGACTGATGATAATGAGTAACAGATCAAGCCATACTGACTGAAGTGTACCTGAAATCCTATAAAACCTGTTGTGTTCCTTTGTTTGGAGAGAGATTCTCTGGAATTGATGAGAACTCTCTCGGCTGTGATTAAAGCTTTGATGGACAAAAACTGGAGTCTCTGGTTATAGCTGCAGCAAGTCAGGTTAGGGAACAAGGTTTAAGGAGTCATAACGTTGACCCGAAATATTGAGTGTCGATTAGGGCACGCTCCCAGGTATTATTGAGTGTCGATTAGGAGATGCTCTGAAAGATCAGGAAATTTATTGAGTGTCAGTTAGGAGACACCCCAGGAAGGTAACTTAAGTCAGGTGCGTCTTGGAAAATCTACCACACTATCCATCATAAAAGTAATCCATACAGCTCCAGGGGGTTAATAAAGGCCTTCTGAAGCAGAGCGATGGGTTTTTGTAGAAAAAAATATCCATATTTAAAACTTTATAAACTACTGTATAATCACTGGCTTCCGGTAATGGCCGTATGCGCATTCAGGATAGAATCCAGTTCTGGCAGAAGGGAAGCCTCTCTTATATCAAAATCCTATCAAAATCCTTTAAATATGGATATTTTTCTCACAAAAACCCATAGCTTCGGTTCAGATGGCATTTATAACCCCCCTGGAGTCATATGGATTACTTTTATGATGGATGGATGTGCTTTTTTGAGCTTCAAAACCTCAGGCACTATTCAATCCCATTACATAGCTGGAAAGAGCCAGGATATTATTTAATATAACTCTGATTGTGTTCGGCTGAAAGAAAAAAGTCATATATACCATGGATGGCTTGAGGATGAGTAAATTATTGGATGAACTATCCCTTTAAAGGTATTTCTAAACTTTTGATTATTCCAGTATGAGTATTTTTTTTTTTTTTTTTTTTTAAGGTTCTGTGCAACTCAGAGTCTTTTAATCTAATTTTAGCCCACTGAAAATGGAAGACTGGCAGGATATTATTTTCTCAAAAGCTCTATGTGTTAGATTCTAATGAACAATTTATTTAATTCTGATTCGGAACCTCTTTTTTCATCAACTATTTTTCTGTTCTTGCTAGAGAATAGAAGGGAATGTAATGGCTGATATTCATGTGAAATTACACAAAATTACCTTGAACAGATGGTGGTTCTCTCGGTAACACTTAGTTTGGGGACTATTCCTAATTATTAAGTAGTTGCTTATTATTAGCATGCATATTACAAGCAACATTACTAGAATATTGGCTTGTTATTAGTATTTGTAAAGCACATATTAATGCCTTATTCTACATGACCATACTCAACTCATACTCAACAAGACTCAACTTAACCACTAAAACATCTTACTATTAATAAGCAGAAAATTAGTTTATTGAGGCAAAAGTCATAGTTAATAATGTGAATATGTGTTCATAAAATTAAAATGTGACCATTCTTTTAAGAACTGATCACTGAAAGGTTCCAAAAAAGGTTCTTTTATGGCGTCGCTGTAAAACCCACCTTTTGAAAACTTTATTTTTAAGGGTGTACCTTGATCCTCATTGATCCTGGAACAACATTTCTATTAACTGATCAGATAGTAGGATTAGATTTAGGATTGGGGTGAAATTCTACCTAAAAGACACCATACAAATGACTACAATCATTGCATTAATGGAGTGTTTCCCATTTAAAAAGTCCTAAAATAGGATCTTTGGAGGGTTGATAAAAGCACAGGGCTCAAAAATAATGGACATTTGGAAGTTCAGCATGGCTGCCAAGATTATGCCTTAAGAATGACCTGCAAAGGCATAATTTAAGCCATTTAAATCACACTGAACGAGACAGAAAGCTTAAATGTTTTTCCCTTTTGCCTGAGTCTATCCAACACAGCTCTTCAGATGAGGTAAAAAGGCACTCAGAAAGGCACTTTCTATTTTTACGAGGAAAGGCAAGAGCTTGTACTGGCATGAATCAGTAAAAACAGAGATTGACCACAAGGTCAAATCTTCAACATCAACTTCAACTCAATGGCTCTTCCCTGTTGTCTTTCCCTCTCTGAACATTCTTAGCTTCATCCACTGTCAGCCTCTCCTAGAATTGGTGTGCCCTCGCTGACCCACATATGTTTCTTCTTACTCCACATTCTTCAGATCAGATGAGACCAACAGCGCAGCTGACTCATTAGATAAAGTAGAACCTAACCCATAGAGATCAGGCAGGTCCATGGGTGAGTTCTAGTCAGCCAGCATGCATTAATGACACAAATCAGTATGTTATGCCAGACAGATGTCTGCTTGCGCAATAATGGCTGTTATTGCTGACTTAAACCTGGGCTCAGTTTTCTCTGGATGGAAGTGTGGACGCAGACCTCTGAGGCATGTGTGTTACTGTGGCAACACAGCATCAGCTTCAAGAATCTGGATGCTTTAAAGACGGTCTTAATCATAGGCTGCACAGACACCTATTTCTGTTGTGGAAAACAGCAGCATTGATCTTTGGTATATACAAACACAAGAAAATATGAAGAGGAAGAAAAAAAAAATCATACTCCACCATTTCATCACGAATCATTTTGTCTTCATTCACAAACCACCCAAAATCCAACTTAATCAGGTCATACTTGAGCTGGTATAAGGTGAGGTTGTGAGTATTCAAAGGTGCACCATGGGTAAAAATAACAAAATAGCTAACAAAATTAATTTATTGAGCAAGTAAATCATTTTTTTTTCAAAGCAAACTTATTGAAAAATGCACTGGAACTGCAACACTGAGAGGTAGAAAATCCACCAAACATCCAAACAATTTGCAAATTTTCTTCTCTTTATCAAGATATAATTAAATGTGGTTCTGCTAGCATGCAGCAGACAGTGATTGCAAATCATAAGAGGGAATTAACTGTATTATTATGAGAGAAAAAGCAGTTGTAATTGTTGAAGTGTGGTGTGTACGGAAACTTCAAGGACATTTTTGTATTGTAATGATGAGTTTCTCTTTGTTGCTAAATATTTAGATCAGAACTATACTATAATATTATATCTCTATATCTACTATACTAGACTCTAAAAAACACTGGGTTAAAAACAACCCAATTTGGGTTGTTTTCAACCCATGGGCTGGGTAAAAATATAGTACAGATCACATGTTGGGTTAATTTTAACCAGCGAATTGGGTCGTTTATTTAACCCAGCATAATGGGTTGATTTATTGTTTACAGCTTTTAATGTTTATTCAGACCGCTGCCTGTGTTTCACTCGTTGCTGAAAAATGCTGTGACTGACTCCATAACCTGTCCATAAATAATCAGTGTGCAATTCTGAGAACATATTTAATATCCTACGTATTTATGTTCTTTATCTTTTTAAATAAAATCATAAACTTTTATCCAAGGCATCAGGCGTTTCCATTACACGAAAAGACCGATGCAACACTAGTTTAGGTCACATTATGCCCCTGTATGTTGCTTTGCATAAAATTAAACAATATATACAGAACAATAATTACGTACGTACGTACACAAATCTGTATTTTACCGAAGACATGCACCAATTTGACGGAGCTGCACTGCTTTCTCCTGAAGAGGTTGCAAAAAGTCAGTGTTAAAGGTGCCATTGAATTGAAAATTGAATTTATCTTGGCATAGTTGAATAACAAGAGTTCAGTACATGGAAATGACATACAGTGAGTCTCAAACTCCATTGTTTCCTCCTTCTTATGTAAATCTCATTTGTTTAAAAGACTTCTGAAGAGCAGGTTAATCTCAAACTCATTCAGAATCAAATGTAAACATCCAAATAAATACTATACTTGCATGATCCGACGCATGCATGACGAACACTTTGTAAATATCCATTTGAGGGTTATATTAACTTTGTGAACTTTGTTTATGCACTGTTTTATAATTGCACGGGCGGGGAGCGGGCTCATATTTAATGATGCCCCAAAATAGGCAGTTAAAAAATTAATTTAAAAAAAATTGATGGGGTATTTTGAGCTGAAACTTAACAGACACATTCAGGGGACACCTTAGACTTATATTACATCTTGTGAAAAAACATTCTAGGGCACATTTAAATAACTCAACCCCTGGCTTGTTACGTCTGACTCAGGATCTGTGTAAAACAAAAAACTAGGTTGTTACATCTGACCCAGGATCTGGGTGACACAAAAACTACCCAAACACTGGAAAAATAACCCAAAAAAATGACCCAAAAGGCTCAACCCAGGACTTGGGTAGAAAAAATAACCCAAGATTTTTAGAGTGTATATATCTATGTATATATTTTTACTGTATCTATTAGGGGTGTTAACAATGCCCTCTTTTCAATACATATCACAATACTGAACTCACGATACAATATTATTGCGATACTCCAAGACATGTTAAATATGTCTAACAAAAAATGTACTGTTGATTAAAATGCTATATTTGGTATTACATTAGGTAACATAAGACATTTGGCATATCAGGACCCACAAATATTCTCCTATTACATTATTATACATTATATTTAACGTTATAGTAGTTTAATGTATTACTGACAATACAACTCTGTAAACTTGAATTTTTTCTCAGTAATTTTCATTTTGAGTGAACTATGCACAATATCTATCTATCTATCCATCCATCTATCTATCTATCTATCTATCTATCTATCTATCTATCTATCTATCTATCTATCTATCTATCTATCTATCTATCTATCTATCTATCTATCTATCTATCTATCTATCTATCTATCTATCTATCTATCTATCTATCTATCTATCTATCTATCTAGTGTGTAGTTATTAAAACAAAACTTAACCCATACCGCACGCATTATGATAGACCTATAGTAAAAAATATTTGACTCTTTTTCTTTTCTTATAATGGCTAAAAATTTGGGGGGGAAAAAATATTATTTTAAGGTACTTTATGATATGTTGCCATATGGCAACAACATACAATAGTGGAAATAATTTAGAATAAGTGTAAGTGTATATAGTTAATATTTTCCCTCAGAAATATTGTCTGTATTGAATCAATTGGTGCTATTATAAGCTTTAGAAGTAATTATAAACAACACCTTTTTACATATTTTCCAACATATTGTGCTTTTATTTATTCCATTCTCTTTTGCTGAATAATGCTTTATATTCTTTGAATTTCATTACGTTTTTCATGAATATTATTTAAATTGCAAATTTAGACAGTTAAAAACAAATCTAATACTGTTCATCATGTATCATAAAACATTGACATAAAACCAAAAACATTGCAGTTCATGAAAATTCAACATTACGCAGTCTTATGAAAGGAAAGTTATGAACATAAACCCCCCATAATCCTAGAAACTTTTTTTCTGTACAAAACTTCACAAAGCATTGTTTTTGTTTTGTTTTTCAGAGGTAAGGCACAGGTGCACATCACATTTGGTGCACTTCACCCTAACAATACACTTACAGCCACTTGCACCATGGTAGGCCAGTGGTTGGTCTGGGTCAGTATACTGGCTGTGGTGGCAGATCTCTGATGTTGATTTAATCCATAATATAGCTTACGTGAGATGATGTTACCAGTTTTTTTTTTTTGTGAATGTGACATTGGGATAGGTCAAAAAAACATATCATAATTGATGTATTTTAAATATATAAATTATACACAATTTAAAATTCTACCTGTAAAATAATATTCTGTTTCTAGAGCAATAATATTTTTGAAATGGCAAATTCAGTAGATAAACTCAATAATATGCCACTAGAAACAACTCGAACAGTCCTGCCATTTTATACCAAGTTCAGCTAATGTTACAGGAGATCGATTGTTGTCAGTGCTCTATAATTAATTAGAGTAGGCTATCATTAGTTTTGTCCTGCCAGATAATGATCACCTGCTTTTTCCCGTCATGGCTAAGGTTAGGCGTGTTATATTATCTTAAAAGCTAATAACATTTATTAATTAGCTTATAAAGCCCACATTCACATGTTACCAAAAAAAGCTCAGTGATCCATCAGATCCTGTAGGTCGGTTAGTCGGGTTTACAGCTGAGCAACTCATTTTGTCGGTGTGAAATAACACAGAATTCAAAAATTAATAGTTAGTAATCTTCTCCGGGAGAAGCTGTCAATCACAAATGTCAATCATAACGACACACCCGGTTTCTATTGTTATCTAAAAACTTATCACAAAAACAAACAATTTGAACATGTATCAGAATGATAACAACTACCTTAAATGACCAAAACCATCTTTCAGAAATAGAAGTGTAAAAAAGAAGTTTATTTGAAGTGTAATTTATTTTTTTATTTTGACTCAAGTCCCATTCGTTTGCATGGAGAGGGCGAGGTTTATGACCTGTACTGCATCCAGCCACCAGGAGGCAATCAAACAAACAAACAAAACCGCTGGAGAGATTGCTAATGAGAGACACGTCTCGAGAGCAGTGGAACTTTTAATATGCCACAGTCGCCATTTACGCTTTTTTTTTGGTCTAGCGTATGTGGGGTAATGCAGCGCTGTTTATCATATTATATACATTTGTGTGTTGAAAGTTGTAATGATGATACTCTGTGTGTTCGCTTGGTGGCTGCTATGAGACACTTGTTGCACACTGCAGTAAGCTAGATCGATATTAGTCATGGTAAAACATGGTACTCGCGGTAAATCAAGAAAACTAAATTTAAACAAGAAGCTATATAACATGAGGAATATAATGCATCTTTGGTGTTTCAATGGATTCTACAAAATAAAACGAAATCGAGGGTAAGTAATGTAAGATAAGATAATGTAAGTACACAAGTCAACAAAATATATAACTGTTCTAGTGGTTTTTGGATATTTTACTGCAAAATGCTTACATATTGCACCTTCAATGCTTTGTAATGCCCCGCGGAAACCCTAGAGAGTGAACAGAAGAGAGACAGAGAGAGAGAGAGAGAGAGAGCATAAAGAAAGCTCTCAGCGTCTCACGTTCAGATGCTCACGCGTCTTTGACAGTCATCACATCACTGTTTACTCTGACTGGAGTAACTCTCAGCCGACTAATGAAGAGCCAGAGGATGTGTTAAGGCTTTTCAGACTTTAACAAGTGGTGGGTTGAGGGTTCGAGTCGCGGGCAGCATGAGCGCGGATTGCGCGGGATATTACAACGCGGAGAACGTGTTTGTCAGCAGCTTCACGTGCCCAAAGCCCGACAGCGACGCGCGTGCGATATTCTGCTGCGGGTTCAATGACGTCAAATACTGCTGTGACGATCCCAACAGCTTTTTTCCCTATGAATATGGATACATGTGGTGGCTTAGGTAAGACGATATTTTGTGTAATATTTGTTATGAATCCCTAATTTTAAATGATGTAGGCTAACCTTTTTTTTTTTTTTTTTTTTTTTTTTTTGTCAACATACAATAGTTGCTAGTTAGTTGACAACTTTGTAGTAACCAGCATCATAATACGTAATGTTAAACATGACAGAAATGACAAAGTTTGAGTGAGTAACTGATATTTTAAAAGTTTGAAAGAGAAACTGTGAAAATGTGCCAAATTATGGTTGTTATCGTAGATTTTTATAAGAATTGTCTACTGTCTGCTTGTGTATTTACCAAAACAACAACTTTAAGGGATGTTTCACTGAAAATTTGTTCATTGCCCATCTCCAAAATCGAAATTTACACATGACACATTTATAACACATTTTTGAACACACAAGATGTTTTACATTCTACAAAAGTAGCTAGATGGTGATTTATTGGCTGCTGTTAAGCACCAAAAAAGACAAATTAATACAACTAATGCACTTTAAGTCTTTTAAAGCCATATAGCTTCAAAAACGTGTTTAATCAAAATCTACAACATGCCATGCCTGTTTTCCTAGTAGGAAACAGCTATTTTAGATGATAAGTTTTTCAAAGAATAATGACTGAATAAATAGTTTTGTTCTGTCCATCGTACGTAACTATCATGGCTTCAGAAGCCCCATCATATATTATTAAAGTGATTTCTTGCAGTATAATATTTGTTGAGATATAGATATTCTATGAAACATCTATTGTGTTACACAAAAGAAAGATAATCATAAAGATGTTGAAAGGCAGTATATTCTTCATTTTTGTATGAATGTGACAGTATCAAGTACAAGCTAGTTTATAGTTTACAAACTATTATTCTTCTCACTGTTTAAGAAATAAAAGTGTTTTCAAGAGATATGATCCAGACCAAACAGATTTTCAAAAGTCAAACATCCTTTACATGCAAACGAGAAGCTGAGAATCTAACATAAGACTCATTTTCATTGAATGTATCTTTTTTGACAAAAAAACAACAGATCTTCACAAGACAAACTAATCATGTTTAGATGTATATCAAACTTGAAATGGGATATTGAAAGGTTTAATTGTTGATTGATCAGATTCATGAAGGATCATCATTGCTAATTTGTGTCATTAATCAGCAAATAGCTTCAGTCGGATCAATCTCAAGTCTTAAAGATGAACACTTTCTGCACAGCAGCTTAATAATGACCTTACAAGACTTGAAGTGAGATTATAGACACTATCAGGGAACATCTATTTTATGTTATTAATACCTGAGCTTTGATTAACCGAATAAGCTGTAATTAAATGACTAATTAATTAATGCAAATTGCACTTATCAATGCCATCATATGTAATTAGAATAAAGGAGATTGAAGAACTGCAAAACTTGTGTACATTGTTCATAGATCCATTCTTATGTAAATTGTTGCAATAACTTAAAAGCTGCAATTTACATCAAGAATGGTGGAAATTTATGTATGTTTCTTGAATCTTCTGATTAATGATGATAAGGGCAACTATTTGCATTAATCATCCATATTCATGCCTGAAGTTTAGTTAAATGCTTACTTGGGATTTCATGCAAATCACAACAGCTGGTTTAATAAGTGGCAGAACACCTTCAATCAGGTGTTAATGAGAACTATTGTAGTTTTACTGGATTCTCACAGAGAAAAGTTTGTTTTTGTTCAGAGGTCACTGTTTCATAGCTCTCAAGACTAATGGAGTAATCACCTTATGTTTCAAGTGTAAATTTATTCTCTCTGATGTGTCTCTCAAAGTACCGTGAAAGAACTAGAAGTAGAGACAAATGGGGCGATTCTTGACAGCAGTAAGAGTATAGAACTATAAATGAAAAGCAAATCGTTTGGTCCTGGTGTTGAGAAGTCTGTGGACTTTTTAAGATTGAGATCTCTTCTGAAACTCAAGAGGAGATGGGATTAGTGTACAGGAAGAGAGATCTGAGAAGCAGATGCAGTCTAAAAAAATGCTGGGTTTTTTAGACTCAAAAATGGACAAACCCAACCATTGGGTTAAATGTTTAAATAAAACCCAGCAGATGGGTTTGTCCATATCTGACCCAAACACAACCCAGCATTTTTTAGTGTGTATCCATTTGCTCTGCATTTAACTTCATTGCTGTCTAGAAGAAACATCAGCGATAGTATAAAGAATTCTCATTTGAGATTATTGATTCTTACAGGATCACAATAGTTAATATCATCCTGGGCTGCATTTCCCAAAAGCATCGTAAACCAACGCTATCACACGACCAATTTGTACGTATTTTACGAGGTGGCTAATTCGTATGAATTTATATGATCTCATTCGTATGAATTAGTGCGATTTATCTAAACCCCAGTGACGGTTAGGTTTAGGGGAGGGGTTTGGGGTAGGTAATTCGTATGCGAATTTGTCAATTTGTAAAATGTGTACAATTTAGCAAAAAACGTATGAATTGGTACGAGTGAGGTCGTATGAATTTGTACAAATTAGCCACCTCGTAAAATACGTACGGATCGCCCTGAGATCGGGTTGCGTAAACCTACGTAGAGAGACCATTGGTACCAAATGGTTTCTACAGTCCACTTAAAAGGCTACTCATTTGGGAAACACATAGTCCCATTGAGCGAGTGAATGAAAACGAGTGAGTGAATTCAGACACTGAGTGTGATGCTTTTAGTTTGTGCTTGCTGTTTAATAATCATTTAAAACTTTGCAAACTGACAGCTCTAGTAGTAATGAAAAGATTTATATTGAACTCTGTTATGCAAACCATGTATAAACCTCAATTAAACAATGGAATAATCAATTAAAAAGGAGTTTATACCTATATGATTTAATGCTGAAGCCACATTGGACCAGCGGTTTGGAAAATGGATAGATGGATGATTCAGCTGCAGGCGCCATCTTCTGGTGAAATGGGGGAATTAATTTAGCACAACTGTTACAGTGTACATGAGTGAACATCAGATGTACACTTGTTGTTGTGGTGCATTATGGGATTGGATGAGTGCACTCAATAACATCCACTATGGTTTTGGACACTACAAATGGCTGTCCTCTCAAATAGTGCCCTATTTAAGGGTATAGGGGCCGATTTCGGACACATCCCTGGTCAGAGGTGCTTTCCTGTACAATGACGTAACTCGCTGCTTCACTACCATAGTATGATGCATCACTGAACAAATCAACTAGCTAGTCACGACTGTTTCCTGAAACTGTATTGTCACAAACCTGTCTTTCAGCCACACTGGTGAATAATGTCATGCAGATGAATTAATTACTTAATTTGTTTGAGATCAAATCAATGCTATATATTTTTGGACGGAACTTGCGATGTTAGTTGGCTAACGATACTTTTGGGAAACGCACTCCAATACGGTTGCTATTCTAAAACCAAACAAACAACTTGTTTTCAATCCAGATCTTGATATATTTTGTGTGAATATCACAAAATCTGTCAAGAACATGTCTATTTCAACCCAAAGTCAAAGTAATAAAGTTTTGCTTTACGTCCATTTATTTTTTTGGCATCGTGAAATTTATTTTCTAAACTTTCTTAACTAAATTTTCATAACTTTAATGCAAATATTCCCATTTTCATGCATGTTCTTTACACAAAACTTAGGCCGAATTTATTTTTTCTTTTGATTGTGTGGTGAAACATGACCTGGACATGCTCTTGAAGGATATATAGGTGATAAAATTCCAAACATTGTGCTTTGCTATAATAATGAATGCAGAGATTAAGCTTTTCTGTTACAAAGGGCCAATTAAAAGCCTTCTGTGGCTGCTGCTACTAATCTTCATGTGATCAGGTCAAGCAGCCCTGCATCACTCTCTCATAGAAAACTCTATGATGACTTTTTCAATCACATGCCACCATGACATGACCTTTTACAGCATGACCTTTCAGAGAAGTCTTTGGACAATCTATAATAATTCTGATTCACACTCAGGGGTTGTTCATGGTTTCCCCTTTGAGCTTTATAGAGTGTTAAAAGAGTGTGATGAGAATCTTGAGATCTGTTCCAAAAATAACCTTTCAGCAATCAGTTCTAAAAGAACCATTTTTTTCTGAATCATAGATGCCAATAAAGAACCTTTATTTTTATTATGAGTGTATATGCAGCTGCCTTCAATGGTGTGGGCTCTAATGATTGGGTCACCTAGCAACCACCCAGCAACAACAAGTTTCCATGGTTTAGAAAAAAATAAAAATCTAATGAGCGTTGTACTGCTAGTTTGACTGATGCTCTTTAATTGCAGTTTCTCCGCAGGTGATGTTCTGCTGCTTTTAGTGCCTCTGCAACTAAACAATTAATGTGAAACAATCCATTAACATTAACTGATTTATGTAAGAACTCATTTGCTTTTTTCAAAGCTGGTTATAATTTGTTCTCATTCTCAGGGATGCAGAAGTGTGACGGCACGCTTTAATAATCTAAAACAAAGTCATTAGTGCTTTCATCCTATGATCTTGTGGGGGAGTAGAAGGAGATTTGAAAGCAGTCGTTTGAAAGGGGAAAAACATCTGACCAAAAAAATTAAATATTTGAAAGTGAGAGTCTTTTATTCTAATTGCAGAGTGGATTTTTATGTATTCAGAAATATGCAAGTTATTTATTTATTTATTTTTTGGTGGTTTTACTAGATATCTCTGCTGTCCTGCATTATTAGCCTACTGCGTAATTAAGAAAGCTACATTTCTGACTAGTGATTAATAATTTTGTATGTCTCATTCCTTTATGCATTTGATAATTCTGTTTCTCTCTTGACGTCAAACATGGCACAGTGCATCCACGTGCCATTGGGCATTTGATATCATCATGGTCTACAGTGTTGCCAAGTCTGTGGTTTTCCCGTGGAATTGGCTGCTTTAACAGTGTTGCCGCAGGTTGTTTGTCATGTTCGCGGGTTAAAGCGACTCCAATAACGTGATATTTAGTCCCTGGAATGCTTATCTTACCAGGAGGTTTTGTTGTGAAAACCTGGCAACCCTGGTCTACATGTAAAATATTGAATCCCTCTCTTTCTCTGCCTGTCTCTGTCCTTCAGTTTGGGAGCTCTGGTTGGTTTGTCTATAGCTGCTGTGGTGCTGCTGGCCTTCATCATCACTCTCTGTGTGCTTTGCTACCTGTTCATCGCCACTAAACCCCGAGGGTTGGACAACGGACTGCCTCTACGAGCACCAGGTATGAAAACAGCTTCAACAAAAGAACATCTTGAGAGGAAAGTCAGTGAGATCCAAGGCCCTGTTTACACTTGGTATTAAGATTTATTAATTTCCATTTTCACATGGTGTTTCAATCTGTCTCTCTTGTCCACTTTCAAACATTTCTGTCCTGATTTCTTTGAGGGGAGGGGCTATGGGCAGGTAAATGTAAGCCTCCTAAGTTTCTGCAGCTGCACAATGTCATGTTGTAAATAAGTCAACATCTATATGGCAAACCTCTCTATGTTGCGGTGGTTGTTGTTTTTGGTGTATGACCACCAACGCAATTGCATCACACAAATCGGATCTGAACAGACGATAATTTTAGATCAGATTCCAGTCAGATACACACATAATCTGATTTGGACTGCCTTGCACATCGACGTGGTTACATGTTTGTGATGGTAGGTTTGAGAATATCTTTGGCACACTGCATTTTTAAAAATGGCTCATGGTTTATCTTAAAGCATATTAAAATCACCACATAGACATATGATCAACATATTAAAAACTTGATTTTCATCACAGGGGGTCTTTAATTGCAACAATTTTATTCTATGAAAATAAGAACATGAAAGGCACAACAACAATTTTTCTCTTTATTCCATGGATCTCGCCAATTTTCCCCCATTTGTAACCCTTTTTGTCACCATAGTGTGTGAGCAACTGCAGTGACGTAACCTTGACGTCTAATCCCAAATGGTTTATTGTTTATAAACTGTAAACTGTTTTTAGAAACTCGTTCACATGCTTTGATTGGATGGTCTAAACAGCCCACCCATGGCTATTTTCACCTCACATTTTACTGAACTACTGTATATTTGCGTCATTAATGTTAGTAACACCATAGGTGCTAGCAGTAGCTAGGTAACAACTCAAGAGAAATTGGCAAAAATGAAAAGAGAGGTCACTTTCTTACTCTTATTGTTTGGTTGCACTCCCAAAATATACAGTAACATGCACTGAACCGCACTTGCATGATTATGTTTTGGATGCATTGCAAAAGAAATCAAGTTAATCATTGAACAGGATTTCAGAGGCAATTATAATTCTTTATTGCAAAGGCCAGCCTTTTCAAGCGTTTCAAATAAGCGTTGCTCATTTTTATGTTTTTACAAGGCTTAAGCAGCATAACAGCATACTGAAACTAATAACGACATTTTCCAAGTGACAGTTCGATAGCTTGTTTTGTGTGAGAAAAGGTTTCATACATCAGACACCAGACAGTTCAGGAAGGACACGAGTTAGTTCAAAGCAAAGTTATATCATTCAGTGTTTGAGAGCTCTTGTACTATGTGCTGCAACTTGGTCCAATGTTAGATCCGTAAGGATGGTTTTATAGACCTTTCAGTAGGCGAATTCATCTCTGTCAATGAGCCGGTGAATACTCCATCAGGTGAATAGATGACTTGATGTAAGAGCAGTAAGTAACTCCAAAGAGCTGCAGAACCATGTGATACTCATGCAATCACAGTAGCTATTGACAAAGCTTGTATTTGCATAATCAAGTAGCATTCTCCAGAAAGTTTAACAATGAACTGAAGAGAACAGCTGTAGGGGGTTTTCAGGCAAGACATGAACATTAACATACAGAAAATAATACAAAGAAGTTATGAACACAAGAGAGAACCAACGAAATATTAATAACTGATTATGTTGTAGTCAATGTATGCTCTTTTCTGTGAGCTTTTTGTGTGCCTTTTTTTTGCATAGTAAAATAAAACCTGTAGCTGTAATTTGCCTTTTTTGCCTTATTTTTCTTGCAAATTTTGTCAGATAAATACCAAGTTTAGTGTGTTGTTCTTCCCTCATATTTAAAGGTGCCATCGAACATTTTTTTACAAGATGTAATATAAGTCTAAGGTGTCCCCTGAATGTGTCTGTGAAGATTCAGCTCAAAATACCCCATAGATTTTTTTTTATTCATTTTTTTAACTGCCTATTTTGGGGCATCATTAAATATGAGCCGATTTATGCTGTGCGGCCCCTTTAAATCTCGTGCTCTCCACCCCCGGAGCTCGCGCTTGCCTTAAACAGTGCCTAAACAAAGTTCACACAGCTAATATAACCCTCAAATGGATCTTTACAAAGTATTTGTCATGCATACATCGGATTATGTGAGTATTGTATACTGTTATATTGTTTACATTTGATTCTGAATGAGTTTGAGGCTGTGCTCCATGGCTAACGGCTAATGCTACACTGTTGGAGAGATTTATAAAGAATAAAGTTGTGTTTATGAATTATACAGACTGCAAGTGTTTAAAAATGAAAATAGCGACGGCTCTTGTCTCCGTGAATACAGTAAGAAACGATGGTAACTTTAACCACATTTAACAGTACATTAGCAACATGCTAACGAAACATTTAGAAAGACAATTTACAAATATCACTAAAAATATCATGATATCATGGATCATGTCAGTTATTATTGCTCTATCTGCAATTTTTCGCTTTTGTTCTTGCTTGCTTACCTAGTCTGATGATTCAGCTGTGCACAGATCCAGACGTTAATACTGGCTGCCCTTGTCTAATGCCTTGAACATGGGCTGGCATATGCAAATATTGGGGGCGTACATATTAATGATCCCGACTGTTACGTAACAGTCGGTGTTATGTTGAGATTCGCCTGTTCTTCGGAGGTCTTTTAAACAAATGAGATTTATATAAGAAGGAGGAAACAATGGAGTTTGAGACTCACTGTATGTCATTTCCATGTACTAAACTCTTGTTATTTAACTATGCCAAGGTAAATTAAATTTTTCATTTAAGGGCACCTTTAAAATAAAAAAAATAAAAAAATAAAAATATATTTGTCACGGTTATGGACTCTTATTTTAATTTTCTGTTTTGTTTCCTGTAGTTCCTGTTTCCCTGTTCTGTTTAGTTTCGGTTTGCTTGGTTTCTGATTATGTCCCTGTTTGTTTCTGTGGTTACTTATAATTATCAGCTGTGCCTTATTTAGTTTATTGTTATCTCTTTACTATTTAAGTCCTGAGTTCAGTTCTGTTCCTGGTCTGATATTGTCTTATTAATATTTATACAAGCTGTTACGCTGCCTTTGCTTACCTTTGTGATTCCTGAGTAATTAATTTGATTATAGGACTATAGCTAATCCCTTCTTCTGGGGATTAATTATATATTATAGTTTATATTTAGTATATTTTGATGGTGCTATATTTGTCCAGGTCATACTTCACCTCAAAATCTAAAGAAAAAATATTATTTTTGTATAAAAATGACTTTTTTTCTTCTCCTTCTTCTTTTTTTTTTTTTTTTTTTTTTTTTTTGCATTGTGAGATATATATTCATGGCAATTAAGATCATTAACCCTAGTTTGCATTCAGTTTGAGTTAATGAAACATCCAGTTTGTTTGTCATTAAATCCAATAAGACTCAAGGACCTGCAGCTGTGAAGTGTCATTTTCCATTCATTAAGAATATCAACTATATATATATATATATATATATATATATATATATATATATATATATATATATATATATATATATATATATATATATTAGTTGATATATATAATCTTTGCATTGAAAAGTAGGCTTTGTTTTCTTAATGTATGTTTCTATCGTTTGACTTGTATGTTTTGTTTGAATGTGACCCATCTTGTACTCAGACTAAAATAAAGAGCTCAGAAGCCATGCACTTAATGCAGGTCTATAAACAATATCCACTAGAATGCTTAATTGGCAGAAAGGTCGAGATCTGAGTGGTTTAAATGATTCAGAGAAGAGAGGTTTAATGAGACAATTCAGCTCCTTGTGTTAAGCGGTAATATTCTTTAAAGACCTGAAGGGTTGTAATTACTCATCTTAACTCATTAACACATGCATGAGAACACATGTTTCTCTACTTACTAAGATTAAGTGGTTACTCATAATAGCTACTACAACACAGATACTACAACACATCAGCGTTGTGAAGCATGTTAATGTTGGCTGTAATTTATTATCTACTAATAATCAGTAACCACACATAAATGCTTCATGTAGGTGCTGAACAGATTAACCAGAAAATGTTTAATTTCCTGTTCATATTTAACCAAATCAATAATTGTATTTTGCACAAAGAAAATGAAGCCTCTTTTAGGCTGTTTAGGCTTAGAAAATATACAAAAAAATGCACACAACTACAGTTGCAATCAAAATGATCATAATCAAAATGCAAAAACAAACCCTAGAGACTACTAATTTACAAATGTAAGCTTTTCTAAAGATACAGTTTATCTATAACAGTTTAGTGGCAAATTAAATGTGTTAATATATAATGTCAATATTATGTAATGCTTTTGAGTTAATTGAGTGGATTTTTTGTATTATAGCTAGTCATAGTTATTGAACCCCTATTTAACGCCGCTGTTTTTAAAGGGATAGTTCCCCCAAAAATGAAAATTATCCCATGATTTACTCACCCTTAAGCCATCCTAGGTGTATATATCTTCTTTCAGACGAACACAATCAGAGTTATATTAAATAATATTCTTGCTTTTCCAAGCTTTATAATGGTACTGAATGGGGGGCGAGATTTTGAAGCCCCAAAAAAGCACATCATCCATCCATAACAATAATCCATACGGCTCCAGGGGTTAATAAAGCGATGGGTTATTGTAAGAAAAATGTCCATATTTAAAACTTTATTAACTATAATAACCAAAAACCCATCGCTTCACTTCAGAAGGCCTTTATTAACCCCCTGGAGCTGTATGGATTATTTTTATGATGGATGGATGCACTTTTTTGGGCTTCAAAATCACGAAAATCTATAAAAAGATTAAAAAAAAATGTCTCTATAGTTCTCTAAATCACAAAGTTATCAATACATTTGACTAATTTTTCTGTCTAAGCTAATGTTTACATTGATTGCTAAGGAAAGTTTACGATTAAACTTTGGTGTGTAACCCATCCTGCATGGTTTGTACTAAATGCATGATGCCTCAAATTGTTCAGATTTGTTTGTCAGTGTCATGATGAATCACAGGAAGCAATTGCAAGTTACAAGGTTTATTGTAGAGAGAAAACAGAGATGGACACAAACAGTCGATGAATGGTGCAGGCTTCCAGTAACGCAGGGACTGAGATGATCCGTTGGTGGTGAGTGAAGGTGACGAGAAGTGACGTGAAGATAAATCCAGGGTCCAGACATAGAACGAGCAACGTAGACAACCAACTGGACTGAAGACGAGATGAACAGAAACTCCGGTCAGGAACAGACGAAACACTAACGACACAGGACACCAAACAACGATCTGACAATGGAGATGAGAATGAGGTGAGTATATAAAGGGGAGTGAATGAGCAGCAGGTGATGGGATGATGAGCGGCAGCTGGATCCGCTGATGAGCCGCGTGGCCTGGACACGCCCACAAACACACTCGCACACACACAAGCACAAACACACCCACAGCTGTCAAAACACAGAGCACGCGACAAGAAGGAAACAATGTATCTGTGAACCGTGACAGTACCCCTCCTCCTAGGGACGCCTCCTGGCGTTCCCCGACTCCCTTACCTGTCGATTGTAATCATCGATAAGGGTGTGATCCAGGATGTCTCTGGCAGGAACCCAACTTCTCTCCTCCGGTCCGTAACCTTCCCAGTCCACCAAGTACTGAAATCCACGTCCCCTCCGCCTCGAGTCCAGAATACGGTTGACCGAATAGGAAGGTTCCCCATCTACGAGTCGCGGCGGTGGGGGAACCGGAGCAGGCGGATTAATATTGGAATGAAAAACGGGTTTGATCTTGGATACATGGAAGGCGGGATGAACTCTCCTGTACGCTGGAGGAAGTTTGAGGCGGACTGCCACCGGACTAATGATCTTGGTGACAGTAAACGGACCAATAAATTTGGGAGCAAGCTTATTAGAGACGGATCGGAGAGGAATGTTCTTAGTTGAAAGCCACACCTTTTGACCAACGACGTATACGGGAGGCCTTGACCGGTGGCGATCGGCCTTGGCCTTGGTGCGCTCCCTCACTTGGAGAAGAGTCTCTCGGGCTCTCGTCCAAGTGCGGTGACACCTCTGGACAAAGGCGTGAGCAGAGGGGACCGCGACTTCGGATTCCAGACTAGGAAAAATAGGTGGCTGGTAACCTACGCTACACTCAAACGGAGATAGGCCCGTGGACGACACTGGTAAAGTATTGTGCGCGTACTCCACCATCGAAAGTTGCTGACTCCAGGAGGAAGGATTCTTAGAGACCAGACATCGCAACGTTCGCTCCAAATCTTGATTGGCTCTCTCAGTCTGGCCATTGCTCTGGGGGTGAAACCCTGAGGACAAACTAACCGTCGCCCCCAGCAATCTACAAAACTCCTGCCAAAATCTGGACACAAACTGGGGACCTCTGTCAGAAACCACGTCTATCGGGAGGCCATGAAGCCGAAAGACGTGGTCAATGACTGTAACCGCTGTCTCCTTGGCTGATGGTAATTTGGGCAAGGGAATGAAATGAGCCGCCTTCGAGAATCGGTCCACTACGGTCAAAACAACCGTGTACCCTTGGGAGGGTGGGAGGGCGGTGATAAAATCTAGCGAAATATGTGACCAGGGTCTCGAAGGGACTGACAGCGGTTGAAGCAACCCATCCGGGGAACGATTGGAAGTCTTGCCAACGGCACAAGCTGAGCAAGCCAATACAAAATCGCGGACGTCCCGAGCCATGAGAGGCCACCAGAATCGTTGCTTGACTAAAAATTTAGTTCGACTGACTCCTGGATGACACGCTACGTTGGAGCAATGACCCCATTGAATGACCACGGACCGTAGTTGCTCCGGCACGAATAAGCGGTTCGGTGGACACTCGGGCGGAGGCGTTACCCCTTCTAGAGCCAACTTGACTCTCGATTCGACCTCCCATGTGAGAGTGGAGACCACTAACGTCTCAGGTAAAATGCACTCGGGAGTAGACGGGCGTTCGGAACGATCAAAAATACGAGACAAAGAGTCGGGTTTGATGTTCTTAGAACCCGGGCGGTACGAGAGAGTAAAATCAAAACGTCCGAAAAAAGTGCCCACCGAGCCTGCCTGGAGTTCAACCTTTTGGCAGTTCTGATATATTCTAAATTCTTGTGGTCGGTCCATACAATGAAAGGCACCCCAGAACCCTCCAACCAATGGCGCCATTCCTCCAAAGCCAACTTGACTGCCAGCAACTCCCTATTACCAATGTCGTAGTTGCGTTCGGCGGGAGACAATCGATGAGAAAAAAACGCGCACGGGTGCATCTTATCGTCTGCGGAAGAACGCTGGGATAACACTGCTCCTACCCCCACCTCTGATGCGTCGACCTCTACCACAAACTGCCGTGATGGATCAGGGGCAACAAGAATGGGGGCTGAAACGAAGCAGGCCTTCAGTTTGGCAAACGCAGCCTTGGCTGCGTCTGACCACCTGAACGTAGTTTTGGGAGAGGTCAAGGCAATCAGAGGCGAGGCTAGTTGGCTGAAGTTGCGAATGAACCGCCGGTAAAAATTGGCGAACCCCAGAAACCTCTGTAGGGCCTTACGGGAATCTGGACTTGGCCAATCCACCACAGCCTTAACCTTCTCAGGATCCATGCGCACTCCCTCAGTCGACACGATGTACCCTAGGAAAGGAACAGACTGTGCATGAAAAACGCATTTCTCCGCCTTGACAAAAAGCCCATTCACTAACAACCTCTGAAGCACTCGTCGAACGTGCTGAACATGCTCCTGGAGAGATGAGGAAAAAATCAATATGTCGTCCAGGTAGACATATATGAACTGATCAACCATATCTCTCAGCACGTCATTGACGAGTGCCTGGAAGACCGCTGGGGAGTTGGAAAGCCCGAACGGCATAACCAAGTATTCAAAGTGCCCCCTGGGGGTGTTAAAAGCGGTCTTCCATTCATCCCCCTTCCTGATGCGAACCAAATGATAAGCATTTCTTAAATCCAATTTTGTGAAAATGGACGCTCCCTGCAACCTCTCGAAAGCTGAAGACATTAACGGCAAAGGATAGGTATTCTTTACCGTAATGTTGTTCAGCCCCCGGTAGTCAATACAAGGTCGCAGGGACCCGTCCTTCTTCCCCACAAAAAAGAACCCCGCCCCCGCTGGAGAAGAGGAAGGGCGGATGAACCCGGCTGCCAGTGAATCAGAAATATATTTCTCCATGGCCTCCCTTTCAGGAACCGAAAGGGAATATAACTTGCCTTTAGGCGGAGACTTTCCTGGCAATAAGTCTATAGCACAGTCGTAGGGACGGTGCGGAGGAAGAGAAGCAGCCCTAGACTTACTGAACACCTCCTTCAGGTCGAGGTACTCAACGGGCACGTTAGACAGATCCACTGCTTCCTCCTGTAAAACAGAAACAGAAACGGACGAACAGGCAGAGACAAGACAAGACTTATGACACTGCTCGCTCCAGGCCACGATGGAGTTCTGGATCCAGTCTACCCGGGGGTTGTGTCGGATCAGCCACGGATGACCAAGGACAACGGGGGTCTGTGGAGAATCAAAAATGAAAAAGGTAGTCTGTTCTGTGTGATTTCCGGCGGTGATCAGGGTGACGTTCTCGGTGCTGTGAAAAATAGTGGGGAGACTCTGTCCATTGAGTGCGTGCACGGTGATACTGTTGGTGAGAGGTCTGAAGGGAATGTGAAGTCTCATGGCAAGAGATTTGTCCAAAAAGTTACCTTCAGCACCGGAATCCAGTAGTGCACTGCAGTCGTGAAGATGATTGGACCATCCCAGTCTCACCGGGAGGAGGGTGGATGTGGTTGAGGGCTTTCCGGCGGAGATCCCACCCGACAGTAGCCTCAAACTTACTGCCGGGCTTGCCCCTTTTAACGGGCAGTTGTAGGCGAAATGACCGGCTCCACCACAGTATAAACACAGTCCCTGGGACCTCCGCCTCTCCCGCTCCTCCCGGGAAAGCCGAGCTCGACCCACCTGCATGGGCTCATGGTCTTGAACGGGGCTGACCGTGTCCATGCTGCTGGAGCGAATCCCCTCCGCGCTCCTCTGGGCTGGAATCCTCCGCTCGACCCTGGTCAGCCGAGCGTCCACCCTGAGCGCCAGGTCAATGAGTTCATTAAACGTGGTCGGAAGGTCCAGCGTGTAGATCTCCCGCTGAACACGGTCAGCCAGCCCATGCAGGAACATGTCCCACTGCGCCTCCTCGTTCCAGTGGCACTCAGCCGCTAGTGTACGAAATTCGATGGAATAATCAGACACCGACTTCTCTCCTTGGCGAAGTTCCGCCAACTGCCTGGCGGCTTCTCTCCCAGCGACCGACCGGTCGAACACTCTCTTCATCTCCGCGGCGAGTGACTGGAACGAGGCGCAGCATGGGTCTTGATTCTCCCACACCGCCGTCCCCCAAAGAGAAGCTTTCCCCGTAAGGAGAGTGAGCACAAAAGCCACCTTACTCTGCTCCGTATTAAATGTCCGGGGCTGTAGAGCGAAATGCATAGAACAACGTGTCAAAAATGCTCTACAGAAATTAGGTTCACCTGAGTAGGCTTCTGGCACCGGAAGACGAGGTTCAGGACTGGCGGCGTTCTCTGGTGTGGGTGGGAGGACGGCCGGTGTGGGCGGCGCAGCGGGACCGCGGAGAAGCTGGAGCTGTTGGGTGAGCTCGGACACCTGCGTCACTAAAGCCTGCACAGCTCGCCCGGTTTCATTAAGATTTCTCTCCTGGGAATCCATACGACGCATGTTGCTGTTGATAAACTCCTCTAGGGTAGTTTGCCGGGCGCTTGCTGCTTCCGTAGCTGGGTCAGATCGTTCTGTCATGATGAATCACAGGAAGCAATTGCAAGTTACAAGGTTTATTGTAGAGAGAAAACAGAGATGGACACAAACAGTCGATGAATGGTGCAGGCTTCCAGTAACGCAGGGACTGAGATGATCCGTTGGTGGTGAGTGAAGGTGACGAGAAGTGACGTGAAGATAAATCCAGGGTCCAGACATAGAACGAGCAACGTAGACAACCAACTGGACTGAAGACGAGATGAACAGAAACTCCGGTCAGGAACAGACGAAACACTAACGACACAGGACACCAAACAACGATCTGACAATGGAGATGAGAATGAGGTGAGTATATAAAGGGGAGTGAATGAGCAGCAGGTGATGGGATGATGAGCGGCAGCTGGATCCGCTGATGAGCCGCGTGGCCTGGACACGCCCACAAACACACTCGCACACACACAAGCACAAACACACCCACAGCTGTCAAAACACAGAGCACGCGACAAGAAGGAAACAATGTATCTGTGAACCGTGACAGTCAGGTCCCACAGTCCCACAGATTTACATTGAAGGATGGATTGAGCCAGATCTATAGATTTTTGGGTGGAATGTTTTGACTTGGAGGAATAGGAAACCACAATCCTAAACCTATGAAATCCTGAACCAGTGCAAAACAATCCCTCAGATGAAGGACGAGGATGGTCTGATTTATCCACCACCTACATTTATCCCTGTCTCTGTCGCACCGTTCTGTCTGCGACACAAACAAATAATTGCAGTGTCACGTTATCCCATGGCCTTTACCGTCTTGTTTTCTTTGTAGATTTGCTCAAATTCTGCAAAACGACCCAAAACATAAATTGATATTATTTTACAGAGACCCCAACCATGACATTTTGTTTTCAGAATGAAATGGGTTTTTTAGAAATCGATGTGTAAAGGTATTGCAGGGGTTGTTTTTTTTTTTTTTTTTATCTTCATCTCTTTGCTATCTTTGACTTGTCTTTGTCTGCCACACAAACTTGAGTTTCTGATTTAAGAGGATAACAACATTCTTGCATTTAATTGCATGAAATAAGGTTTCAGGGTTAATGGATGAGTTATTCATCTGTTTCTTTTTAGAGAATGACCTCGTCACCTCTTCAGAAATGCATCATCCATACATGCCATTTTTATTTCAAGTTTGTTTTGAAGAATTACATTCATTTTATCAGCAACCTACACTCTAAAAAATAAAACATTGGTTCAACAAAAAAAAAATATGTTAACGTTTTCCACTAGAATTTTTAACTTAAGTCAATTGGGAGAATTACATTAATTCAAAGCAATATTTTGAGTTGATCCAACATAATGTTTTAAGTAAGGTGAAGACGCTTTTTGGACACAATAAAACGCATTTCTAAGTAACATGAACTTACCAAGCACCGCTTGACATCATGATGGTAACTCTCCAAAAACCCACATTAACAGAGACTCTTCTAAATTAGCATAACAAAACATTAATTACTGCTAAATCTCCCTTACCATTAATCTTTTGCAAAAAAACATTATATAACACTTACTTGTAGCATTTACTCTCCCTTTCAAGTGCCATGGGCAAAGCATGATGGGAAATATAAATCCCAGCCCAGTTAAAAGAAGTTTTCATACAACTCAAAACAATGAAACACGTTTACACGTCATCAGATTGTATTTTACATTAACAGAACTTAAAATTAAATACATTTTTGATTAACTGAAAATGTTAAACTATGACAAGTCATGATACTATATCGAATCAATAGGCATAATTTGTGTCATCCAAGCTCAATAAAATAACAATTACAAGTAAAAAGTCTAACAGCATTCAGAACTTGATTTTTCATTTCACAACAATATATATTTAAGTAATGACTAAAAGTCCCCTGAATTAGTTTTTAGAGTGTACACATCTCTCTTTTCTTCTGTCTCCATAACATACAGACAAAATTATGTTGAAAAATTAATTATGTTTGTAATTATGTTTGTTTATGTTTGTTACAAAACACAAAGTCCATCCAGCAGGAGTTATTCTCTATATCAGTTTCACTGTTTCTGAACTCCCTGAAACGCCTCCATTGTAGTTTTGAGTTTTCTTCCGGGAACGAACACGTCACAATATTCCTCATTTAAATAATTCCCATCCAAAATAAAGGGGTGGGGCCTGGTTGAGTTAGTATTGATGAAATTCACGGTTATGGTAAAGGGCGGAACATTTCCCAAAGACGCTAAAAGCGCATAAGCAATCACAACACACTGGTCCAGCCAACCAATCAGAGCACATTGTGCTTTTCAGAAGGCGGGGCTTCATAGAGACAGGAACTAAACAGGGTAGCGTTTCCCAAAAGCATCGTTAGCCTAAGTTGATCGTAGCTCCATTGCCACCAATGGAGCTACGATCAACTTAGGCTTACAATGCTTTTGGGAAACGCAGCCCAGAGCGTTACTGACAGACTGGGAAGAGAGGAGCTGCAAAACTGTCAAATTGTGAAAAGTTATGTATTTTTTGAACATTTCAACACTCTAAAAAATGCTGGGTTAAAAACAACCCAAGTTGGGTTTAAAATGGACAAACCCAGTGATTGGGTTGTTTTAACCCAACTGTTGGGTTAAATGTGTGCCCAACCTGCTGGGTAGTTTTTCTTAACTCAACTATTGTTTAAACATTACAGTATTGCTTACTTAAAATGAACCCAAAATATCTTGAAAATTAACATTTATTAATATGTTTAATAAATGAACATTTTAATTTCATTTAGATTCATTTTAAGTCAGCCATATAGTTATTTTCAAACAATAGTTGGGTTAAATAAAACTGCCCAGCAGGTTGGGCAAACATTTAACCCAACAGTTGGGTTAAAACAACCCAATCGCTGGGTTTGTCAATTTTCAACCCAACTTGGGTTGTTTTTAACCCAGCATTTTTTAGAGTGAAGCATGAAAATTCTAGTAGACCCCAAAAACAAGATCAAGACTTTTTTCACATTTTTTTGTTTTTTTTTGTGATATTTATTTCCAGTCCAGTGAAATATCTTACGTAGTTGCATTTTGGGAGAAATAAAGCTTGTTTATGTGGTCTGAACAAGCAGATGCACTTGTGATTGGAATTGTTTTGTAAGCGAGGACCATATTAGTGCTTTTTATGAATAGCTATCTGATGTTTTTGTTGAGTATCACATTTAATGCATCGGAGCTTTTATGCATCAAATAGGATATGATTAAATCTGTTCAGTCAAAAAATAAAAAACATTCATTTCCATCAGGGTTTAATGTAAAATTAGTCACATTTGTTCTTTTTGTGTTTATTGTTTGTGTTTTATACTGCTTTTATATCTCTTTTAATCTGTTTTAAGGGACTAAATTAAAGTTTAAAAAGTTAATAATATGACTCTTTATCATTATTCCCTCATTGTTTTGCCCTTTTTTCTTAAAGCAAAGAACCTTGCATAGGTTAACAGTGTGCAAGGTTTCAATGCAGCAAAGCATGTCTTCTGCAAGATTCCCTGTTAAACTTAAAGAAATAAAGGTTAAAGGTTCCTCCCACTCATTTGAGTGTCTGTACTGCAGAGAGATCAATTGGGCTCTAGCAGGAGTCTTTATGTAACACTAGTACACGGGGAAGATCAGAATACCTGACAGAGAAAGTGAGATTGAATCTAAAGCCTAATGTATAATATTTTTTTGTGTGTGTGTTTGAGATTTTTTTTAAATATTAATTTTTCCTATGTTAGAAAATGTGCCACCAAGAAGGCTACTATGAAAGTGGCCCTTGTAATAGCATGAAATACTTGTTTTATTTAAGCACGTTCTTGTTTAGACATTATATGGTCCATGCATGCATTGGTATTATATTGGATATTCCTACAGATGTGGTCCTGTTAGCATGCATGACAATATTTCAGCATATAAATATTGAAAGGGAATTTCACCTTGTACAACAACAACATAAATTCTAAAGTGCCCCATCCCATGAGAGCTGTGCACATCATCAAATCTCTTGCAAATGCATCCCAATACGCAGATAAATATTTATATGTTATATGAACACACAACAAAGGGGATGAGGCCATGTTGGGCTGCTTTAGAGAAGAGGAAGAGTTGTTGTAGTAGAGTGTTGTTGACATGCCGTCATTTCAATGCTCGATTTGAGCAGCAGCTCATTTGCATTTAAAGGGACACACACAAAAACGGCGTGTTTTTGCTCAAACCCAAATAGGCACAAATGTGACAAGCTATAATAAATGATCTGTGGGGGATTTTGAGCTGAAACTTCACAGACACATTCTGGAAACACCAGAGACATATATAATATATATAGAGACATATATTAATAAATACATTCTGGTATTAAATTGAATAATTGAATATCTCTTATCCTGAGAGCACCAGTAAATATTAGTAGCACTCTTTGCAGACTATTTATGTCCTTCAGTATTTTGAGTGTGTCCTTGTAGACGAGCATCACTATTGATTTTGCTCGTACTTACCTGCAGGTTTTGCACAGGTTTTCCACTCGTGTTTTCTTTTAGAAAAATGTTTAATGTTGCCCGTCATGTGTTTCTCAGGATCTGGGCCCAGTCCACAGGAGGGTCCGAGCCAAGCCAGCGCGCCGTCAGGACCGCAAGGTTTCCGCAAGCATTTCCTAAGAGGCAAACTAGACTGTGACAACCAGCCGCCTGATCCGGACCGGCTGTTCCAGCGCTGCTTCATGGCTACGGTCACCACCATCAATGTAGAGGGACCTTCATAAAGCCCAGGAGCCGCAAATATGATGTGAGCAACGTTACCCAGGAGTCTTTAACCAATCATCATGTGACTGATAACATGGTAACATTTTGAAGAATTCTGGTTGGAAGTTTCGGATGCCGTAGCACAAACTGAATACAATCAATGACGAATTGCCTCAAACTTCTTAGGAAAAAATCATTTAATTTATCCTCAAATATATGCTTTTCATTTGCACCCAGGCACTTTGGGTTTGTTTTTGTGGCAAGAAACTAATTAAACCATTTGCTTTTATCAAAACATCAGTCTGTAGATCAGTAACTGCAGCTTCAAAGAAATAATAATGCTTTTGGCTTTTTTGGTGAAGCAGTTGTATTGGCGTCACTGCAACTGAACCAAAGACTGAACTGAACTCAAAGAGTTCCCGAATGACATCACTGGGACTATTTTTTACTATGACTAAAAGATAAGTAAATCAATTAATTCCATTTTTCCCAATTTTGAAACAAATTGTAGTGTTGAGCTGAACAATTCAATCATGTTACTACATGTTACTAAAAAAAAATCAAACAGCACTTTTTTTTTTCCTGAGACTTTTTTTTAATCAATTTATCAAATAAAAACAGAATTAGGTGGCCCAAAAGCTAGTCCCTACTAAGCGATGTTTACATTTTTGTTTTTATTCCCTTATTTTACATGTTTTATACTATATTTAGTTAGTTTATTAGTGTAATTTATTTTTTTCATTATTAATTTATTTTATTTTGTTTACACTCTCTTTCTCTCATATATATATATATATATATATATATATATATATATATATATATATATATATATATATATATATATATATATATATACATATATATACAGTCCAAAAGTTTGGAAAAAGTACAGTAAAAAACAGTAATATTGTGAAATATTATTACAATTTAAAATAACTGTTTTCAATTTGAATATATTTTAAACTGTAATTTATTCCTGTGATCAAAGCTGAATTTTCAGCATCATTACTCCAGTCTTCAGTGTCACATGATCCTTCAGAAATCATTCTAATATGCTGATCTGCTGCTCAAGAAACATTTAATGTGTACAATATTTTTTTTCAGGATTATTTGATGAATAGAAAGTTCAAAAGAACAGTGTTTATCTGAAATCTAATCTTTTGTATTGTTTGATTGATTTAATGCATCCTTGCTGAATAAAATTATTAATTTCTTTAATTTCTTTTCAAAAAAATAAAAATAAAAATTCTTACTGACCCCAAACTTTTGAACGGTAGTGTATAATGCTACAGAAGCTTTGTATTTCAGATAAATGCTGTTCTTTTGAACTTTCTATTCATCAAGGAATCCTGAAAAAAAAAGTACACAACTGTTTTCAACAATGAAAATAATCATAAATGTTTCTTGAGCAGCAGATCAGCATATTAGAATGATTTCTGAAGGATCATGTGACACTGAAGACTGGAGTAATGATGCTGAAAATTCAGCTTTGATCACATGAATAAATTACTTTGTCAAATATATTTAAATAGTACACAGTTATTTTAAATTGTAATAATATTTCACAATATTACTGTTTTTTACTGTATTTTTAATTAAATAAATGTAGCCTTGGTGAGCAGACGAAACTTCTTTTAAAAACATAAAAAATCTTAGTGGTTCCAAACTTTTGGACTGTATATATATATATATATATATACACCTACAAAATTTTGGTCACACTTAAGTTTAGGGTCAGATTCTCACTATTAAAAAAACTATTAACTATGACATTTGCCTCAAACTCCTAATTAATAGTTAAGTAAGATTGTTAGGTTTACGTATTGGGTTGGATTTAGGGATGTAGAATATGATCATGCAGAATAAGGCATTAATATGTGCTTGATAAGTACTAATAAACAGCCAGTATCCTAGTAATATGCATGCTAAGCACCTAGTTAATGAGAATTAAACCCTAAACTAAAGTTTTACCAACATCTTCATTTTATTTTAAAAACAAACTGACACATCAGGGTTTAAAACTATTTTCATAACAGGGTTTCAAAAACTGCAAATATTTAAAATAAGGTGGAAAACTACATTTTCTAAAGGTTTTGTCAAAAAGAATAGCCATTTCAATTCATTTTTAAGATTTGTATGCCTTGTTTTTTGACCTGAGTGCAAAGTTTTGTACCTTTCAGATGTCTAAAAAAAAAAAAAAACAATCGTTGTTCATATATATTTTCTATGGCAGGGAAATGTTCTTTTCTTTTTGTTTTCATGGGTGAATGTGTTGTCTATTGTTACGCTGAGGGCCAAAGCTGCATTGAATTGGACTTTGTAAGCCACAGTATAGTTCAACACTTCAGGGTTGCTTCCTTGGCCTGTATTGATATGATTTCAACATGCTGTGATGAAAATTGCTTATTGATGTACCTTTAAAGATTGTTGCATTTCCAAAGTGCTGCTTGAAACATTGCTGGTCAGTTCAAGACGGTTCCTCAATGATGTTTGTCCTGAGTGGCTTTATCTTTGTTTTGAGCTTCTGTAAGGTTTCATGTGTTTTTGCTGTACTGTATGCACCTCATCAGCACCAACATTAAAAATGATTTGCCGGCTAATAAAGAAATATGCCATACAAAATACTGCATTCATCACTGACTCTACTTTTAAGGTATCAGGATGCTGTCCAAATTCAAGACCATTATTCATTTCTGAACTAACTGCACCTTTGGAAAAACGTTAACTTTTCTTTTGTGATTTATTTCATAATTTATTCAAAGACTGATCAGCAACACCAGTTAAAGCATCCTGAGAAATCATTGCAAAAACCATTAAAGGTATTTTTGTCCCCATCTTGTTTAAATATCATGGTCATTTCAAATCCAGTGTACCACGTTTTAGTTGTTCTTTTAGTACTTTCTTCACACATTATGTCCTCAAAGCGCACTCAAAAGCCTCATATTGCAATCTTGAAGCATTTTATTTGTTTCCCTGAAGTCCACTTATCTTAGTGAAGGTTTCTTGCCTCAGATACAGTGGTAATTTATTTTCACACTGCAGTTTTACACCTCTTTCTGACATTTACAGCTAATCATCAGGCTGTTTATAGTGTGCCTTCAAGACATCATGTAATCTCTGTTTTGACTGGCTAACCTTTTCATGTGAAACATGTAACAGCATGTTGCAGATTACCAGTTTTAGAATTTGCACTAAAATGCACTGTAAAAAGTGACTTTTAGAAGTTGTAAATAATAATAAAAAAAAGATTATTGGAGTAAAGAAAATACTATTTCAGTTTACTTTAAAATTTCACATTTAATTAAATGTGTTACTTGCTGCTTTTTAATTATTTGGTTTTTGATTTTAATAGTTCACTATGGCGATTCAGTCCGAATGCAATGTATATGCTAGCACAGTCGAACACAGCCTTGCAAAGTATACTTCGCTTGACTCGTATGACGTTCAAAGCATGCGCAGTGTTGAGCAATATCTCAAAACTGTACAACCAATGTAAATATTTTTGTGTTCTTTCATGCTAGAGTTGTACATATGAGGGTTCTTTCTAACCTCTTCGCACCATCTCTCGTTTGTGTAGGCCTCTATCGCTGCTGTAGCTTGCATGCGTTCCGTTCTGTTCTGTTCTGTTTATGCAGGTTTTCTTCGACTACCTGGTGAATCGACGCTCCCAGAGCATGGTTGCCACCTTGTGGATAAACTAATAACTGCAAAAAGAAATTAAATGTGCATATGCGACCTGCGTGTACAAGTACTCTTCTTATGACAAAATTCACGACATGCACATTATGCTTATCCTCGCATACGCGTAAAAAGTGAGGTATACTTTGGGCTTTAATGTCAGCGCATAGTTACCTCGGCATAGTTGAATAACAAGAGTTCAGTACATGGAAAAGACATACATTGAGTTTCAAACTCCATTGTTTCCTCCTTATGTAAATCTCATTTGTTTAAAAGACTTCCAGAAAACACGCGGATCTCAACATAACACCGACTGTTACGTAACAGTCGGGATCATTAATATGTACGCCCCCAATATTTGCATATGCCAGCCCATGTTCAAGGCATTAGACAAGGGCAGCCAGTATTAACGTCTGGATCTGTGCACAGCTGAATCATCAGACTAGGTAAGCAAGCAAGAACAATAGCGAAAAATGGCAGATGGAGCAATAATAACTGACATGATCCATGATAACATGATATTTTTAGTGATATTTGTAAATTGTCTTTCTAAATGTTTCATTAGCATGTTGCTAATGTACTGTTAAATGTGGTTAAAGTTACCATAGTTTATTACTGTATTCACAGAGACAAGAGCCGTCGCTATTTTCATTTTTAAACACTTGCAGTCTGTATAATTCATAAACCCAAATTCATTCTTTATAAATCTCTCCAACAGTGTAGCATTAGCCGTTAGCCACGGAGGACAGCCTCAAATTCACTCAGAATCAAACGTAAACATCAAAATAAATACTTTACTCACATAATTCGAAGCATGCATACAGCATGCATGATAAACATCTTGTAAAGATCCATTTGAGGGTTATATTAGCTGTGTGAACTTTGTAAATGCACTGTAATATAGTCGAGATGAGCTCCTGTGGCAGGGAGCAGGTGAATTAAAGGGGCGGCGCACCTCCAAAATCAGTGTATAGTTAATGATGCCCCAAAATAGGCAGTTAAAAAATTTATTTAAAAAAAATCTATGTGGTATTTTGAGCTGAAACTTCACAGACACATTCAGGGGACACCTTAGACTTATATTACATCTTGTGAAAAAGCATTCTTGGGCACCTTTAAATGGTCTTGGTGGACTGGAGATGGGGCTTGTTCAGTCTTTTATTTCTACAGAGAAAGGGTTTCCATTAAATATCCTGAACTTTACAACTCAAAGAAAATTTCACAACACGTGTAAGACAGGTCATGAATATATTAAGATATAAATTAGTGAATTTGAAATGTCTTAGGTAGTCGTGCACATCTCATAAATGCATATCATATCAAAACTAATCATTAATTTCTAATAGTTGTAGTTGTATTTACACCCAATGAGTCCTACTCAATTTTCTCCTCTCATACACCTGCATGACCAAGCATTGTATTTAATATGTCAAGCACGTCGTTCAGAGAAGCTGTGCGAAGCGGGCAGATGTACCCTTTAGTGTTTGAGAGGAGGTCTGATGGCTGACAGGATATTATATCCAAACATTTCAGCCGTGATCGTCTGGATTTATTCTGTCAGTGAATTCTGACCGGCTCTGAAAAATTGAGAATGTGGTGGAAGGTTTTTGAGTTTAGAAAGACTTTAAATAAATGGTTGACTCAGATTTATCAATGAAAAATTTGCTGCAAAGACTCATCTATAGGGCTTGGGCCCTAAATATTTTCATAAATGGCAAAATTCATCACTGACTCTACTTTTATGATATCAAGATGCTGTCCAAATTCAAGACCATTATTCATTTCTGAACTAACTGCACCTTTGGAAAAACATTAACTTTTCTTTTGTGATTTATTTCATAATTTAATCAAAGACTGATCAGCAACACCAGTTAATGCATCCTGAGAAATCATTGCAAAAACCATTAAAGGTATTTTTGTCCCCATCTTGTTTAAATATCATGGTAATTTCAAATCCAGTGTACCACGTTTTAGTTGTTCTTTTAGTACTTTCTTCACACATTATGTGCTCAAAGCGCACTCAAAAGCCTCATATTGCAATCTTGAAGGCAAGGCAAGGCCATTTTATTTGTATAGCACATTTCATACACAATGGTAATTCAAAGTGCTTTACATAAAGAAGAATAATAAAATAGAACATAAGGAATAGAAATAAGAATTTTTGCTTTCTGGATGGAAGAGCTAGAAAGTTTCAGGGAGTTTTTTTTTTTTTTTTTGTCCTTCAGAGTGGATCTAAATGGATCTTCCTCACATGACAGGACCGCTGTCTAGCTCTACCTGTTAAGGCACTTCAAACTGATACACAAAGTTTCAAACTCAACCTATTCCCCCTTCCGGTGATATCTATGCAACGCAGTTCAAATTTCCTCTTTGGAAAGTGTCCTGACTGTAATCCAGAGATATCTTATAACCATGCACCACAGCTCAAATTTCCCCATGGTTTGTCTCCTTATCCAAATTTACCCAATTTTAACCTAATCACAAATGCTTTCTTCCTTATTCTCCCAGCTCTTTTGAAGCATTTTATTTATAAAATAAAAGCAGTGAAGGTTTCTTGCCTCAGATACAGTGGTAATTTATTTTCACACTGCAGTTTTACACCTCTTTCTGACCTTTACGGCTGTTTATAGCGTGCCTTTAAGATGTCATGTAATCTCTGTTTTGATTGGCTAAACTTTTCATGTGAAACATGTAACAGCATGTTGCAGATTACTGGTTTTAGAATTTGCACTAAAATGCACTGTAAAAAGTGACTTTTAGAAGTTGTAAAAAAAAAAAAAAAAAGATTATTGAAGTAAAAATAAATACTATTTCAGTCTTTTACTTCAAAATTTCACGTTTAATTAAATATGTTACTTGCTGCTTTGTAATTATTTGGGTTTCAATTTCAAAAGACAATAAACCTTGACGAAAAAGAATAATAATAATAAAAAACAAAATCAATATCATATCAGTATTGTTCATATGACTTGTGCACTCTATTTCAAGTATTGTGAGAAACTGAGAGAGACTGAAGCAATTTATAAGTGAAAATAGTCACGGCTTTCAAATCACATTTTATTATGATGTCCAACTTGCTGCAACTCATCCACATCTGAATTGGGTGAAAAGATTTCAATTCTGTGTGACTGAATTTCATTTTTGGATAAAAGTGTGCTCTGCCTTTTGACAAATAACAAAAACTGCATTGATAAATCCTTCTTTGTGGTGAGAAAAAGCTTTTAAGCTCTGGGACTTTTCAAGACTGAAAAAAGTCAAAGCTAAAAGCCAATTTATTGCAAAATAGTGACCGTGGAAACTGTGATGGGACTGAAATAGAGTAGATTTAGATTCTTTGTCCCAGGAGAAATTAATTATGGGAATGAAATGCAGGAGAAGATGAACACGTTCTCAGCCTCAGGTGGTTTACAGGTCAGATACACTCTGAATATTTGTAAAACTCCTGAACAAATAGGCTAAAAGTAATACAGCAGATGTAAATGTTGTAAATCCCTCGACAAAATTAAAAGTGAGAATGTTTAGTGAGCATCTTGTGCTTCAATGGAAGCAAAATAGCCTACTTATACTTTCTGTTTTTCAATACAAACTTTAATAAGAAAATCCAGGATTTTCAATGCAGTCTTCACATAGTAGGATTCGCGTTTTTTCACTCCGCTACTTCCCTTGTTTTTCTATGTAACGGCGCGCTCAAGTTAAAAGAAGTTTGACTTCTTTTTTAACGCATTAGACCTTACTTTTTCCCCAATGACCTGCGTCTTGTGTTTTTAAATGCAAAATGCATTCTGTGTGAACAGGCCTTTTTGCTAATGACTGATAGTCATGTCTGTTTTCCCCTGAAGCCAGCTGAAGCAGGCCTATTTCAAGCACTCTAATAAAAACCACCTGACAGGTGAGTCACCCCTGATATTTAATTTACTGCATAGTTCATATTGATCTTTGCAGTGATGAATAATTTCTCACTTTGACAGTTTCTTCTGGCACTGCACAAAATCATGCGTCAGATGCGCAGACTGTAATTACTTCTGGCATTTTATTACAACCGAACTAGGAAAAGCACCTTTGAAACCATCGTTTTCCTTCTGCTGTGAACTTCAGATAAGTGCTCACGGGAAGAAAGACATTGTAATGACACTTCACTGTAAAATATAGGGTAACATGGTGATTATTTAAGGATTTCATTTCATTCTGATTGTGCTATTCATCAGATTGTGGATTGGGATGCATGTCAATATAGCAAGTGATAAACACTATATAGGGCATTTGTTATTAACAGTCAGTTTGAGGTAAACATGAACAGGATATTCATTACTGTATTTATTACTGGAAGAAAACCATCTGTTAGTATCATATCCATAAATAACCACAGCAATAGCATACTCGGAATAAGAGAATATTTAAATGAAGCAAGAAGGTATGAGGTATATCACAGTTTCTTGTACTTTTGATTTGAGATACTAGCATACAATCGCTGACACATTAACTAACGTTAATGAATGGCAAATATGTAAATTATATTTTAAAATATATAAAAATGGCCAAAAATATATATTTACGGATAAAGTTTAGTTATATTTCCTCATATCCTTTGGGTTCCTCAAATCATTAAAAGTAGATATGTACAACAAGAATTTTGAAAAAGACTTTATTTTTGTTGTTACTTCCTGGCAGCATAAAATAGGGAAAACATTTGTTTAGAGCCTCTAAAACGACAATCAGTCAATGGTAAAACATCAGCTGTAATAAAATAAGGGGCCAAGCACAATGAAAGGCATGCCAACATGGCTGGGAGCATCAGACTGACTGCAACGAAAAATTAAAGACATATTAAGATAAAATTAAAAAAAAATCAAATACAGTCTCAAAATAATTTGACTTAAAGGATTAGTCCACTTTCAAATTACAATTTTCCTGATAATTTACTCACCCTCATGTCATCCAAGATATTCATGTCCTTCTTTCCTCAGGTTTTTGATGAAAACATTCCAGGATTTTTCTTCATATAGTGGACTTCAATGGAGCCCAAACGGTTGAAGGTCAAAATTACAGTTTCAGTGCAGCTTCAAAGAGCTTTAAACTAGTTATAGATTGAAAGGGCTCGGTTTGAGTAGATATTTTATGCCATCATCACTGTCCTCGTCAGAGCTCATTTCCCAGTAAATTCAGCAAATAATAGGCTATTTTTATATTTGAGGTCACAAATACGAGCCCATTCGCGATCTCAAACATATTCTCAAAACTATATAATTTTCAAAATCTTCTAAATCAATATTTCGATCGCTAACAGCTTCACCAGATCCATCCAGTAACATTTACAGTCATATTTGATTGCGTTCAGTACTTGTTCTGCAGTAAATCGCTGAGCCATTTCATGTTTTTCTTGTTATTTCGTTTTCTGTCTAAATGAGTCGTCACTTCAGCATTGTGTATCAGACATTGCCATGTTGTGGAATAAAGGTGAATTGGACTTATTCCATCATCTAAGATTCAATTATTGTTGTGCAGAAAAAATACGTACACTCATACACACCTCGGGTCGTTAGAGACCCTATACAATTTTTACAAAAAATGAATACAAAAACAGGCATTCTTTTATAATTTTATGATTTTTTTCTTGTTATATTCTTTATAATAAATTGATTGAGGAATACCAAGAAGGTTGATGTCTAACTTTACAAAATGAACGAGGAGGAGGGTAGCGAATGACGTCCCGGGTCACTTGAGACCCGAGGTATGCCTTTAAGGGTTAACCAACCATGATAACTTCGTTAGATAGTAAATCATTACAAAATATGGTTTTGGTTTTAAAGCAACACAAGTTGTTTGCAAATTAGACAAAACAGATTCAGATTGCCCTGCAAATTCGTAAAGCAAAGAACAATGCTCTTTGATATATATATATATTTATATATATATATATATATATATATATATATATATATATATATATAAATATCACTGTCTATATATCATTTTCAACTTATTAACATAATGAAAACTGGTAACCTTTAGGAACTTCAAAAGATAAAACAGCGAAACTCCTAATATTATTTGCAAAAGTGCATTCTGCAAACAGTAAGGTGTAGATCAATGTGGCATTTGTTGAAATTCATCACTGAAGGTGATACCAATAGTACAAGTGGCTTATGAAGAAACAAAGACTGGCTAGATTGCACAGATTAATTAAAACACCGGGAAGAAAGTATACCCTTTTAAGGAAAAAGCTCTATTTGGGGGATTTAAGTTCTTTGCATCTGGCAACCACATGCATATACCAAAGAAAAAAACATGTTTTCAGAATAAAATAACGAGAGGGCCAATGTCGTGACGATTATTTGTAATCAATCGAGAGAAGCAGATATTGTTATCGTGATTAAAATACGATTAATCATGCAGCTATACTTTAAACAATATAAGGGTCTTATCTAGCGAAACGATCGGCCATTTTCTAATTTCTTTTTGACTGAAGAACGAAGGACATGAACATCTTGGATGACATGGAGGTGAGTAAATTATCAGGAAATTTTCATTTGAAAGTGAACTAATCCTTTAATGGTTTTTCACTTTTAACCAATTGGAGTGAGGTGAAAATGAAACATGCAAAGTTTGGTGTCAATATGCCAAAGCATTGCAGATATGCAGCCATTTTGGCATCATGCCTCAAATTTGTTGCTGCCGTAAATGAAAACGCTTTTATCAATCGACATGAAATCCGTTCGCCACAGTCTGATGATATGATTCAATTTTGGTGAAAATCAGAGCAACAGTCTAGGAGGAGTTAGAAAAAGTGGCGGTAAAATGGCAGGAAGTTCACCCAACTATGGCAAAGTTGGTTCTTGAAATGACTCACAGTATTTATTGAGGCCAGTTTCATTACAACAGGTTAATATAGTCAAAAGTTATTAACATTTTTGTAACATTTGACCACAAGGTGGCGCTGCCCTGAAACTCTTGAGGACTGTCACGGCATGGTGCCAAAAACTCATAATGAGTTTCGTAACGATACGCTAATGTGTTCATAAAATACAGCATTTTATGACCAAATTCAAAATGGGCAATATGGCAAAATTGTATATCATTCGACTCAAAACTAACGAGACACTTGATTTTTGGACAAACCATTCATAAGTTATAAGCAAAAATAGCAATTTTCATATCTCCGGACAAGTAGGTGGCACTGCACCAAAACACAACATGTGACTGTCCTCCAAAAAAAATGACCTGCCCTCTAGCTGGCGTAAAAATAATGACAGTGTTGTGTTACGTCTGTCATCATGAAATGACGTATAACTATTGTTACCAATCAAAATGCGTGTTCATTTAAATGCTATATGTGGACTTTTTACATCATTTGTCCTATTTCCATTTAGCAAAACTAATTTTTTTTTATTAACAAATTGACGACTACACCCACCCCATCCCTAAACCTACCCTTAGTGAATTAGGGTGCGTTCACACTTGTCATGTTTATTTTGATTAAAACAAATCCTGGTGCGATTGCTCTGTTAGTGCGGTTCGCTGCCACCCGAACCCTGGTACGCACCAAACAAGCGAACCGAGACCGCTAAAAAGATGTGTCTCGGTCCGGTTCCAAACGAACTCTGGTGCGGTTCGAATGATATATGAACGCAACACGGACCAAAGACATGTAAACGGATCAAAAACAGGAAGTAGAGACCCTAAAAAGGACAGAATCCTCATGCATTTCTTTTTTTTTTGTCATAGTCGCGAGTTTGCCCATGACAGGCATCAGACGCGCGTCTCCACGCAGCAGATCGTTTGTGTGTGACGGATGGATTCCCGCCATTGTTTTGACTACTTTGCACATTTTATAAGCTCTTCACGAGTTCCCAGCTGGCCAAAATACCATCACATGCAGGCTACGCACACACAGTGAGCACATTTACCTCAGCAATCAACACTGTTTTGGATGTTCGGTAAGTTCCGTCTCAAAATAGGCAATACGTCATAAAATCCAACCAATCTCATTGCGAATGTATCCCTATGCCTTCAAGGAACACTCCACTTTTTTTGAAAATAGGCTCATTTTTCAACTCCCCTAGAGTTAAACAGTTGAGTTTTACCGTTTTCAAATCCATTCAGCCGATCTCCGGTTCTGGCGCTAACACTTTTAGCATAGCTTAGCATAGTTCATTGAATCTGATTAGACCGTTAGCATCGCGCTTAAAAATGACTAAAGAGTTTTGATATTTTTCCTATTTAAAACTTGACTCTTCTGTAGTTAAATCGTGTACTAAGACCGACGGAAAATAAAAAGTTGTGATTTTCTAGGCTGATATGGCTAGGAACTATACTCTCATTCAGGCGTAATAATCAAGGAACTTTGCTGCCGTATCATGGCTGCAGCAGTGCAATGATATTACGCAGCGTCTCTCACAAACGTCTCCATGGTTGCAAGGCACGCTCCCTGTGCAAGCAGGGGCTCACAGGCGCTGCGTAATATCATTGCGCTGCTGCAGCCATGGAACGGCAGCAAAGTTCCTTGATTATTACGCCTGAATGAGAGTATAGTTCCTAGCCATATCAGCCTAGAAAATCACAACTTTTTATTTTCCGTCGGTCTTAGTACACGATTTAACTACAGAAGAGTCAAGTTTTAAATAGGAAAAATATCAAAACTCTTTAGTCATTTTTAAGCGCGATGCTAACGGTCTAATCAGATTCAATGAACTATGCTAAGCTATGCTAAAAGTGGTACCGCCAGAACCGGAGATCGGCTGAATGGATTTGAAAACGGTGAAACTCAACTGTTTAACTCTAGGGGAGTTGGAAAATGAGCCTATTTTCAAAATAAGTGGAGTGTTCCTTTAAGGTTCGGTATCTTTTGGTTCGGTGATAAAATTGCCAATCTGAACGCTAACCAGGACTAAATGTTTTTTTTCTTCTTTGTTCCAGACAAAATGAACCAAACGAACCGAAATACAAGTGTGAACGCACCCTTATAGTGAATACACTTTATAAGCAAATGTGTTCTCGTATGATCACATGATTGCAATGCTCTGCCAATTGAGCTACACGAATCCCGAAACATGACGCAGATAAAAGGAAGTAATGCATTAAAATGAAAGTGTCCTGTTGTCGATAGGAGCGCAACTTTAGCAAGCGCTCCTATGGGTCGTATTTCAGGGAAGTGACAAACGACCTATATGGGCATATTGGTTGGAGAACATGTTGCCTAATAAGGATTTGTTTGTGATTTGCATTATATGTTGCTTGCATATGCTTTTTTGTCAGAATACGTGGATACTTTTGAATGTCAATCAATGGAAAACATACATAAATGCTGTGTAAAACAGGCATAGTGACTATGAAAACTGGTGGTCAATGATGGTAATTCAGTACAATAAACTTGAAAAGTAAACAGAAGTTGAGAAGGTAAATAGTACTTTTTAATGAATAATTTATAGAAGAGCCTACTCAGAGGTGCTTGATCTGTTTTTCAAGGTTGTGAAGCATTTGCTTTGAAGGTGTGGAAATGAACGCGGTTTCACAATATTCTGACAGTGAGGAGTCTTAATCCAGTTACTGGATGTGGAGGCAAACTTGATAAGACAGCAAAACTTTCAAACCTTCCTCAGCTGCTGCGAGACCCGCACTAACATCAGAAGAGTTTCACTACTGTGTGTTATATCTGACTCTGTCACAGAAGCCTTGAAGCTTGAGTTAATTGGTAATTTTATGATTAATTGCTGCATTTTAGGAACTTTACTGGTTTTTATTTGTACGTCATCAGTTCAGGCAGCTGCTTGAAGTGTTCAGACTTTCTACTATGAAAGGTTTTAAGCATTTTGAGTGTGTGTAATAGAAATGTCAATGTTAGAGCAATCTGAGACATAAAGAATGAAGAAAACCAAAGAGTCAATCTTCAGGACGAACAGAACAGCAGCATATTTTTATGTCAAGAAATGCTCATTTTCTCTCTCACTATGTGTCTTTCTTTGTTCTGTCTTTTTCATCTTCCTCACTGGAGGAAGTTGAGAAGCCTCGGGATCACCTCAGGCACAACACAATCTGACGTTCATTAGCTCAGGAGAAGAGATGAGATACAAGATGACATTAAATGAGATGAGCAGACAGCACTGAAGCAAGCCCATAAAATTATATATAATCAGTCAGTCTCATATTCTCCATGAAGAATTTAGTTGCTTTACAGTGTATAGTGATTTAGTCCAATTTAGCAAACTGAATCATTTCAGAAACTCATACCTCAACAAGACTTTAAAGTAAGACTAGATGAGTAAAGTTTGCTAGCATTATTTAATACATTGTTAGCATGGCTTGACATTAACTTTTTCGTTCACCAGATACTGTGGCTAGTGGTTTTCCAAAGTTACTAGCCACTCAGCACTTTCACTGGCCACAATTTTGCTGACTGGAAAATTACATTTTATATGATTAAAGTTGACTTTGGCATGCTAAATTACTTGATTTAGCTAGATTTAAAATGCTTTCAATCGTTCAGATGCAGATTGACCACTCTTATCAAAACTACATGTTATTTTTGTTACACTCTAAAAAATGTTTGGTTAAAAACAACCCAAGTGGGGTTTGTTGGGGAAAAATTTAATATGCCAATATCTGCTTCAAGCTATGCAAAACACCTCTCTGAGCTCAACAGACACAGTGTCTGCTGAAATCCAGGGGGGTAACGGTGAGACACCCAAACTGAGAGCTTTCCCGAACCTAGGTTATCGGATAATTTAAATAAGTTCAAAGACAGAAGGGGAAGCCATTTGTGTATGTGTATTGTCACTTTTACCCTGTATGGAAAAGTACTGAGAAGAGTTGCTCAAACATTGGGGGTATAAATGTTTGTGGGTTCTCTTGTGTCCTTAGTTCACACTCGGGGCAGACATTGTATGGTTGTGTCGACTGTGGACTCTTTCTTGCAAGAAATAAAATCTTTATAAAGTGAATTCTCATAAGGTTTGTCTCTTACTAGTGATGTCAGCTAATTAATTTTTGCCGCAACAGGTTAAAAATGGACAAACCCAGCAATTGGGTTGTTTTAACCCAGTCGTTGGGTTAAATGTTTGCCCAACCTGCTGGGCAGTTTTATTTAACCCAACTACTGATTAAAAATGACTATATGGCTGGCTTAAAATGAATCCAAAACACATCATTACTAGAGGCAACAATAATAATCAAAAGGTGTAGATTTATTAATAAGCAATTTAATAAATGTTTATTGTTTATTTTTCATTATTAATAAATGCTCATTTATTAAACATATTAATAAATGTTAATTTCCAGCATATTTTGGGATCATTTTAAGCAAGCAATACAGTAATTTTTATCCAACAGTTGAGTTAAATAAAACTACCCAGCATGTTGGGCAAACATTTAACCCAACCACTGTTGCTGGGTTTGTCCATTTTCAACCCAAATTGGGTTGTTTTAACCCAGCATTTTTTAGAGTGTAGGCTATACAAAATGAAAAAATGAAAAGAAAAAAAAATTTGAGCAAAATACCAATTCAATAGTAAACTAAATAAACTATTTTGTTCAGATACAGTAGGTTTATTTAACATGTATACATTTATTTAACTGTTTGATTAACATGACAGACAGGTATTTAATTGGGCTGCTGAATGCATGGACATAATATACTGACACATACACAGTTTTTACCCAGCTGTTTACGTCCACTTAAGCCATAACTGACTGTATTCATGCGAGATACTTCACACGATGAACATTTTGACATCTGTGTGCGCGCGTAGGCTATTTTTCTATTCAGGCGCGAGGAGAACTGATCGGGCGCGCGACAGAGAGAGAGAGCGCGCTTCTGTTGTGTGTGATTTAGCGCTATTCCGCCTATCCTTGACTTACTGCACGTTCATCGATAACAAATTGTGATTGAATTGTAATTTTGTGCTACAACAGGGTCGGCTGTCTTTGATTAGGCTGTAGGCTGAAATTATATTCAACCCGCCAAAGTGGCTGTAGTGAGAGTGGCTATCTTACCTAGCTGCCACAGCTAAAATCTAGTCATTTCAAATTTGGCGGGTTGGCGGCCAGTTAATGTCAAGCTCCGATTGTTAGTACGTTTTAACAAGTTGCTAGCATGATTAGCATGTTGTCGGCTAATTTAATATGTTGATAGCATGTTGCTAGCATGATTTAACATGTTGCTAGCATGTTTTTACATGTAGTCTTACTTGACCTAGTCTATGGGACTTTTCATTGTTTTGATCATCCATTTAATTTTCAAAGATGTGAATGAACAGTGCTAAAACATGGGGGTTTTGATAACACTTAAGTATATTTAAGTGCTGGCTATGAAACTTAACAAAAGTGTTAGCAGTTTTATTCCAAAAATGTTTCAAAGCATTATATGTGGAAATTTCTTAGTAGAAAAAAAAAATGATAGTGTAAAAGTGTTTAGAGAGAGTTTATTTCTAAACGTCCACCGGAGGTGTGCCAATAACTGAAGAAACACCCAACTGTGGTAATGAAAATCAGAGCTACTTGATATTCTGAGAGTAAAGTTGGTAAATTTGAAAGGTCTTGAATTGTGAGTATGCATAACAAGACAGCAGTCACGTCATGTTTGCTGATCAGGGAAATTAAAATCCCTGCCTCATTCTAAAGTTTTGTTTAACCTTTAAAAGGTTTTGTTAATCAATTGATGTCTTATCAGATATTCAATTCACATTGTCTTCTGCTCCGCTGTTCATAAACCTTCTGGTTGCTGCATTTCATTGAAAAGACAGTGAGTTTCCAGAGGTCTTTCTCCCTGCTGTTGTGTGTATAGTGTGGAATGTGCTTCATGAATGAACATGTGGGACCTTTTTTTATGCCATTTCTTGCATAAATTACAATGCATTTGCTAGGGTGTTGTGGGTTTTTCCAAGTCATCTCAATGGCAGAAAGGGTCCCAATCACCCTGAATTCACCCTAATTTTTAATACTTATGTTATACCTCTGAAAAGAGGGAGATGAACAAACATAAATCTCGTGGTTGTTTCCCCACTGTGAACTTTATGTAGAATCTGTTCATGACAATTGACAATAAACTTTGCAAAACAGCATCAATGATCTTCTCTTTTCATTTCACAGATTTTTACAATGAGTACCATAAGCTATTCATTATACAATTTTTAGTTACTTATAAGATCTTCAGTTATTTATAAATAATACATTAATTAATACATATTATATAGCTGTTTATGAGAATATCTGATACAATTCAAAATAACATGTTAATACTCTTTAAACAATTATCTCGTCTGAAAATACATCAATATCTTGGATTCTCTGTAATTCACTTTTCACATTTCTCAATATATTCATGTTTTTAAAGCAATTCAACCAATTGGCACTAAACCAACAACATTAAACATTAAATACAAAATACGCAAATATTAAACACTCTACATGTGATCTCGCACCATTATGTAGGCCTTGCGCCATCTCATGGCTGAGCTCGTACATCTCTAAACCAATAATTAACTTTTAAAACATCTTTAACAAAATGCAATCGGTATCATTATAACATCTGCACACTCTTAAACATTATATTATTAACACCTTATAACAGTTTATCATTAGAATACCTGAAAAGAGGGAGATGAACAAACATAAATCTCGTGGTTGTTTCCCCACTGTGAACTTTATGTAGAATGAAGAAACCCGCGAGATCTCCCCCTAGTGTTCCAGCAGGCCAGAGCAATCGATCACACACCTTAAATGTGCCCAACTAATAGATCACAGATGAACTCAAAATGATAAACAAATTACATATGTACATTCTATAAAGTTTTAAACATTCACAAGATCATAGGTAAAATATTTTTACTGTTTTTGAATTTATGAATTTAATTGCATATTATGAATTTAAATGCATATTTCAATCTATCACACACTCCCCTCCAAAATTAAATGTCGTCTCGACATTACCATTCTCTTTTAACACAAGAGTCTTTCAGTCCTTTTGGTGTTTTTTTTTTTTCTCGTGCTACAGTTCTTTTAACGGTTCAACATTTAAATAGTCCACAGATTGTCCCAAACTCACTCGTTCACTTCCTGGAGCAAATCAACAGTTTAGCAGAAAGAACCGTCCATGTATCAAAGTGCAACACTTCAAAGTGATAAGAAACAACAGTCCATATTTTCTTTGAATTTCAAGAGTCCAACAGCCTCTCACGACTACAGTCCATAAGGCAAACAGTCCATTGTTTTCTCAAAATTTCAAACTTCCAAGACTGTTCAAGGCAATATTCCTCAGACAAAACAGTCCATAAATTTCAAACTTTAAAAGTTCAAAGAATGTTCAAGGCAATATTCCTAAAACAGAACAGTCCACAAGTTCAAGGGGCCAGACTGTAACAGTCTATAATGCCAATTGCAAATTTAACAGTTTGTGGTCCCTCCTTAGTGGACTCCATACACAACAGGCAACTGGTAACAACATTGCTGAACAGGTGGCAACCATGTTGACAGTCCATGAGCAGACACATACGGTAAGTTCTGTTGTGGTGTCTGCAAGATCCCATTTAGTTGCCTGACATAAGTCGGTGTACCAAGTTCGTCATAGGTAAGTACTCTTGGTGGGTATCTTTGCCTTCTAGGTGGCTGGTAGGTTTCCTCTCTTTGACCCTCTTGGTCACTTTCAGGGGATGACATGGGAGCCGGAACCTGTTCATCAGCAGGTAAGTTCAACTCTTGTTCTGCACTGTCGGTCTCCACAGGTGGCTCCTGATCCTCTTGGTCACTCTCCACAGATGACATTGAAGCAGGAACTTGTTCCATGACCCCATTTGGCTGCTCATCAGACTCTGTGGTAGGTAGTGGTTTGAGACTTTCAGGTTCAACAACATTGTTTGGTTGAGGTACTTGTGGTGGTATATAATGAAAATTTAATTCATCTTCACTCTCTTCCTCAGATTCAACATGGCTGACTTGAGGCTTTTCCAATGTCTGTTTTGGTCTGATCTTTTGAGGCAGAGCAGTTTCAAGAGGTAGGTGGTCACAAGGCATTAATAAGTTGCGATGGAGGACTCTGGATCGTCCTTTCCCTTTTCTGGCTTTACTTCATAAATTGGAAGCTCACCACCCATCTGCCGAACGACTACATGGATACTGTCTTCCCAGAAATTACGAAGTTTACCAGGGCCCCCTCGGGGTGTTAAGTTCTTTACAAGAACACGATCACCTGGCTGCAGTGTGGTACTCCTTACCTTCCTGTCAAAGCTCTTTTTGCTCCTGTCAGCAGATTTTTGAGCACACTCTTTGGCGATTTTATATGCCTCTTCCATTCCGTGTTTCCATTTCTCCACATATTCTTTCTGATTACAGGTAGGCATTTCTGAATTCAAGCCAAACAACATGTCGACCGGCAGTCTTGGAGACCTTCCATATAAAAGGTAGAAAGGAGAAAACCCTGTGACTTCTGAGCGGGTACAATTATAAGCATACAGTAGCTTATTCAAGGAGTCTTTCCAGTTAGATTTTTGACTTTCTGTGAGCGTTCGTAGCATTTGTAACAATGTCCTGTTAAAACGCTCGGCTTGGCCATTGCCTTGCGGATGATATGGGGTCGTTCTGGAGCCCGTGATGCCACAGTATTTTTGGAGCTGTTCAAACAATTGATTCTCAAACTCTCCACCTTGATCATGATGGATGCGAGACGGGAAGCCAAATTTTAAGGCAAAATCATTAAAGATACGATCTGCAGCCGTTTTACCCGATTTGGAACTAGTGGCGTATGCTTGGGCGAATCGGGTGAAATGATCTACTACCACAAGTATATACTCATAACCTCCTTTGCAGCGGTCTAAGTGGAGAAAGTCAACTGAGATCAATTCAAAGGGCTGAGTCGTAACAATGTTTGTCAATGGGGCTCTTGTCTCATAACAGGGCTTTTTCTGCTTCAGGCATCTGCATGTTTTTGTGACATAATGCTCAATATCAGCCTGCATATATGGCCAAAAGAAACGTTCACGGATGAGTGAGAGAGTGCGATCTGTACCTGGATGGCCCATTTCATCATGAAGCTCTCGCACAACTGTTCCTTTAAATTTCTCAGGGAGGACCAACTGTGTACGTGTGGAAGTGGTTCGGCAGAGGATACCATCCTTATTAATGGTAAGCTTTCCCCACTCACGAAAAGGCATTTTGTTTTGAGGCTGTAATCTTTTAGGTGTTTTACTTGAGGTTTGGTTCCAGACAGTTTGCATTCATATACAGGACTAATATCCTGGTCATTAGTTTGTGCTTGTTGGATCTCCGTCATTGACAATGGAGTTACTGTCGGGACTGCTGGACAAGCTTCAATAGATGAACAGTTAGTGGAGACTGACCATGGGATGCTGGGACCCTCTTGAGCTTCTACAGCTTGAATTGTCGCACCAATTACATCAGATGACAATTCCTCAGAACACTCTTTCATCATAGTTCCTATGTCAAGGGGCAGTCGCGACAGCGTATCAGCATCAATATTTTCACGGCCTGGGCGATATCTGATTGTAAAGTGGAAATCTGCCAAATCAGCAACCCACCTGCAACCGGTGGCATTCAATTTGGCAGTTGACAGGACATAAGTAAGGGGGTTATTGTCACTATATACAGTGAAAGTTGGAGCATAATACAAGTAATCACGAAATTTTTCGGTGATTGACCACTTCAAAGCAAGAAATTCAAGCTTGCCTGAGTGCAAGTGGTAGTTTTTCTCAGCAGCGGATAGAGTACGGGACCCATAGGCAATCACACGAAGTTTCTCATGTTGCTTTCTGTTATAATACTGCACCTAAGCCTTGAGCTGACGCATCAGTATGCAGTATAAAAGACTGTGAAAAGTCCGGGAAGGCCAATACAGGGGGCTGGAGCAAACAGTCAATTAGTTGTTCAAGGGTGCTCTGCTGTTGTTCCGTCCAGGTAATGGACTTACTCGATGGCACACCAGTTTTCATGCATTTTGTCTTTGATTGTCTTTGGTTATTTTTCAGGTGAGCGTTATCTTCTGGAGTACTTTTTAACAGGTCATACAAAGGGCTAGCAATGCGAGAGAAATCTTTAATGTACTGTCTGTAGTAGCCAAGTAGACCAAGAATTCTCCTCAGCTCACCCACATTCTTTGGTTGTTTGTCTTTCAGGGATCTGACAGCTTCTGTGTCTGCGGGATCGACTTTACTTCCCTCTGCAGAAACTATTCTACCCAGGTAGCGGACTTCAGATTTGAAAAGCTCACACTTACTTGGCTTAAGTTTGATGCCATGTTGCCTAAGCTGTTGCAGAACTTTTCTTACATCCTGGACATGTTTCTCAAAGGTCTTACTAAACACCAAGGTGTCGTCGAGGTATGGGATGCAGATCTCATCTCGCAAGCCTTCTAAACACTCTTCCATACATCGTTGGAAGGCTGCGGGACCATTCATCAGCCCGAAAGGGATACGCACCCATTCATATAGGCCCCATGGTGTCACGAAAGCAGTTAGGTGTTTACTCTCCTTTGACATGAACCCCTGGTGGTAGGCCTTCCCTTGATCTAATGACGAAAACCAGGAATTACCACCAAGGCTGTCCATAATGTCCTGCACCCTCGGAATTGGTTGTCTATCTGGGTGAGTCTTTCTGTTCAGGTCCCGATAATCAATACATAAACGGAGGCTGCCATCTTTCTTTCTTACGCACACGATTGGAGAAGAGTAGGATGAGTTTGATTTTTCAATCCAGCCTTGTACTATGAGGTCATGTAAGTATTCTTTCATCTCACGATACAGAGGCTTTGGCACAGACATGTAAGTACGATTGACTGGTTCATCATCTTTAAGTGAGATGCTCAGTTGCAAATTTCTGATGCACCCAATGTCGCTGTCTGACTTAGAAAATGAATGGCACTCTTCTCTTAGCATTTGCTGTACTACCTGTCTCTGGTGTTTATTCAGGTGGCTGACATCGACAGGCGGGTCCCATTCATCAGTATCCGCTGCCTGGATGTGACATACCCCAACAGAGGTAGAGTTTACTGGCACCTCAAACATACTAGCAGGTAAGACATTCTTGACCAACTGTAATGTACCGACTGGGGTCTGGCCCATGAGAGTTACATCATGATCAGTGTCATTGTACACCTCAATTGTGAGAGTTGTTGGAGCCCCCCTTTTTTAGACTCACTAGACTTTCTGTGAATTCAAGCCCATCCGGCCATTGGGGGTTCACATCAGGTTCAAAAAGGAGTGTGCTGTCCTCTTTAACTGGCTGCATGTACACTCTGCATAAGACCTGTACAGTACTACGTTTTGGAATGTTAACATGCACTTTTGTGGTCTTTACTGTATATTCACATGAGCTCTCTGCACTCAAGAGTTGGATAAATGTCTGGACTTTGCTCCTCTTTAAGCTGGGGAATGCAGCTTTCACAGTTCTCTCAAGCATACTGTTTACAGTGTTTGGTTGTGCTTGTTCAATGGAGTTCACAATTTGTTCTATCACATTGAAACCTATGATAGGGTGTGAGAGATTTTGACCCCTCGCTACGAGCATAGGAATGACAAGTTCAGCTTGGTGAGATGCCGGTGATGATAATCTGAATGTCACTTCAACATATCCAATATAGGGCAGATCAATGCCATTGGCAGCCACAAGGTTCAACGTATTTGGAGCCTCAAGGATATCGGACACAGCTCTCAATGGGACTTCTGGTAAGTATTCCTGTTTCCACAGTTCATCAATGACACATACCTGAGAGCCAGTGTCCCACAGTGCTTGAATTTGTTGGCCATGCAGGTAACATTCAACAAGACATTGCCTCCCTACCAATGATGTCACAGGAGAATGCTGATTAACTTTGATTCTGTAGGGGGCGTGAACACTCATGGTCATGCAGGAGTTTGACACTGGTTTCAGTGAGTTGATACAAGTTTGCTTGTGTTCAACCCAATGGTGAGTTTGGCAGTTTTTAGAACAATACAGTGCCTTTTTACATTGTGAACACTGCTTCATTATCTTCTCTGTTCTTTCACAGGCTGCACATTTTGGGGACTGGTCAGTGGATCTGGTTACTCCCTGTCCCGCGGAAGTAACCGCTCTCCATTTAAAGGACTCTCCCTTGAAGGCTTAATGCCACGAATTCTGCATCCTGCTTGAAAGTGCTCCCCACTGCCACATCTAAAGCAATGCATGCAACGGTCCTCTGTTCTTTGCTGCTGACAATTGAAGCACTTTCTTGCTTGAGAACGAGTAGTCGGTGCATAATATTGTCGAGGCATATATTGGGGTTGAAATTGAGTGTTCACTCTTGTTTGGTTGGTACCCGGTGATGGCCAATATGGTTGCACTGGACACTGAACAATTTCTCTGTCAGAAGTCCTCGGTGTAGGAATGGGGCATTGTGGTGAGGCAAAGGCTGGTTGCTGCAATGATTCTCGAATGTGAGCTATTTCAGCACTGAGTGTTTTTAGTGATGCTATATCAGTTCTCAGTTCTTTAAGTTCTGACAGCACACTGGAAGATGGTTTTGGTCCGCTTGAAGTCACACTGGGTTTCTTATCAGTGGTTTCATCACTGGACTTGACTGAATGGACAACAGTAGGGGTGTGCTGCACATGGGTTTTCTTTTTCTTTTGTCTTTCTGCCTCATTAGCACAAGCAATATTTAATTTCTCCAACAGAGCCTCATCTGTGGTTTTCATGTCAAGAAGGAGGGGCTGCATGTCTACTTTAATGCTGTCACTTTGGAGACCGGTGAGTACAGTATGTAAGAACATGCTCTGAACTAACGCTGGATCATATTTTAGGCCTGATTCTACTTCTTGGGATGCAAACAAGGTTTTCTGACGCAGGTCCAAAACACGCATTAGGAAACTCTGAGGTGTTTCTTTGTTCCCTTGGCATTCAGAAGTAAGTTGCTTATAAAGTTCGGTTGCATTTTTTTCTTGGAAGTGAGAACGTAAAATTCGTCTGAGTGTAGGTAGAGTCAGATTGGACTTTCCTTCTAAATAGCTTCGTAACTGCAAGCCAGGGGAAATGGCACGAATGACTGCATCACAAATCTCACATTCTGGGTAGCCTCTGCTCAGACCGTTCTCGATCTGGTGAGCCAAACTTGAAAAGGTCAATTTCTCTTTTTGACCTGGCTCACCGATTTGTCCAGAAATTTTGAACTCTTTGCGCCAAGGTGGGCTTAAATGCTGAACATTCACAAAGGGTTGCAGGTGTGCAGCAATTTGTGGTTGAGGCTGAATACTACTTTGTTTTGTGCTCAGTTCGTCCAATTGTTGCATTTCACTCAATTTTTGTTTCATTGCACACTTCAGTTCATCTAACTCCTTTTGCAATCTATCTTTTTCTGCGACTTTGCATTGCTCTGTTGGCTCATTTTCAGCGACTGTACTCAATTCTACTATTTTATGTCTCAAGCTTAATAGTACAGACATGCCACCATCTTCTAGCTCTGTTATGTCCTCTTCAAGATGTTGAAGGATGTGAGAGATCAGAGACATGCGTGATTTAGAAGGGACTTTCTCTTGATCTGATATGTTCAGGAACTCACAAACACTGAGAAGTTTGTCTTTGGATAGGGGATTTAACATGGCAATGATCTCAACTTGCATTTCCTCTAGCACTGTTGTCTCCATTTTGACTCTAGAGTGGATCTTTTCTCTGAGTTGGGGCTTAATTGAGACTGAGTGAATTTATCTGTTTCACCTGATTATCTCTGTGGCCTCAGGTTTACAGTTCTTTACGTCTTTCTTGCCTTTACTGCAGGAACTCTTTCCACTCCACTGTTGATCTGGGTTGTTTTAGGGGATGTACTGCATCAAAAGTTGTCTGCCAGGTAAGTGACGACCACCCTCTGAAGAGTATATCCCAGCGGTGCCTCCAAATGTTATACCTCTGAAAAGAGGGAGATGAACAAACATAAATCTCGTGGTTGTTTCCCCACTGTGAACTTTATGTAGAATCTGTTCATGACAATTGACAATAAACTTTGCAAAACAGCATCAATGATATTCTCTTTTCATTTCACAGATTTTTACAATGAGTACCATAAGCTATTCATTATACAATTTTTAGTTACTTATAAGATCTTCAGTTATTTATAAATAATACATTAATTAATACATATTATATAGCTGTTTATGAGAATATCTGATACAATTCAAAATAACATGTTAATACTCTTTAAACAATTATCTCGTCTGAAAATACATCAATATCTTGGATTCTCTGTAATTCACTTTTCACATTTCTCAATATATTCATGTTTTTAAAGCAATTCAACCAATTGGCACTAAACCAACAACATTAAACATTAAATACAAAATACGCAAATATTAAACACTCTACATGTGATCTCGCACCATTATGTAGGCCTTGCGCCATCTCATGGCTGAGCTCGTACATCTCTAAACCAATAATTAACTTTTAAAACATCTTTAACAAAATGCAATCGGTATCATTATAACATCTGCACACTCTTAAACATTATATCATTAACACCTTATAACAGTTTATCATTAGAATACCTGAAAAGAGGGAGATGAACAAACATAAATCTCGTGGTTGTTTCCCCACTGTGAACTTTATGTAGAATGAAGAAACCCGCGAGATCTCCCCCTAGTGTTCCAGCAGGCCAGAGCAATCGATCACACACCTTAAATGTGCCCAACTAATAGATCACAGATGAACTCAAAATGATAAACAAATTACATATGTACATTCTATAAAGTTTTAAACATTCACAAGATCATAGGTAAAATATTTTTACTGTTTTTGAATTTATGAATTTAATTGCATATTATGAATTTAAATGCATATTTCAATCTATCACACTTACAGTTAGAAGCTTGTCAGTTCATCATATTGCTTGTATTTTTCATTATTTTGATGTTGTTCTATTAGACATAACATGTACACTTTAAAAAATGCTGTTGGATTGAAAATAGAAAAACCCAGCAATTGGGTTGTTTTAACCCAGGTGGCTCATAACTCCTAAACCATTAGCCATAGGCACAAGTGTCTTTATCGTTAAAATCCTTGGCTCACGATGGACAAGATGCATGGATTGTCATGATCACTAGTGAGAGTGCCCTAGTCAGCCACTAGAGGGCACTCCATCCTGGACTCTTGTTTTCACCCCTTGGACTACAATTCCCATACTCACTCCTGGACTCATTATCCCACTCATTGCACTCAGCTGTTTTGTGTTTCATCATTAGTGTCTGTCTATTTATACTCAGTTGTGTCTGTCCTTGGTTGTGGTTTGTTGTATTGTTACGTGCATTGTTTGTATCGCTGGCTTTTGTTTTTGTGGACTGATTATCTGGATTGTGACCTCTTGCCTGCCTTGGATTTACGTTTCTGGACTCCCCAATAAATACTTATGCTGCGCTTGGATCTACCATCTTGTTCTTGTGTGCAACCGTGACAGAACAATCCACCCTAAATACTAGATCCAGCAGCATGAGTATTCGGATTAGTCCCCCAGCCTCCATTGGAGAGCGGATGGCTCTAGTTCGGGCAGTGGTGGCTCTGCGACAGGAGGGGAGAGAGGTAGGGTGTTTTGCCCAGTTTTTCTGGACATTTTCAAGAGGGCTGCGGTACAATGATGAGGTGCTTAAAGGGGTATTCAATAGATGCCTTGATGACCCTCTTCCTCAGTGGGAGTTACAGGGGCTCCAGATCCTGGATTTCTGGGGCTTTGTCAGCTATCTCTCCCACAGAAGTCAATGGGCAACCCATGCTCAGCCAGAGTCCGCTCCAGCTCGTGAATCCGTTCCTGAGGTCACTGAGGAGGTGGGCACTGAACCTTCGCTTCCCACACGGAGGAGGAGGAAGAGGAGGAAGGCTCCAGCCAGCGAGCCCGCTCCAGCCAGCGAGCCCGCTCCAGCCAGTGAGCCCGCTCCAGTCAGCGAGCCCGCTCCAGTCAGCGAGCTCGCTTCAGTCAGCGAGCCCGCTTCAGTCAGCGAGCCCGCTCCGGAGCCCGCTTCAGTCAGCGAGCCCGCTCCGGAGCCCGCTTCAGTCAGCGAGCCCGCTCCGGAGCCCGCTTCAGTCAGCGAGCCCGCTCCGGAGCCCGCTTCAGTCAGCGAGCCCGCTCCGGAGCCCGCTTCAGTCAGCGAGCCCGCTTCAGTCAGCGAGCCCGCTCCAGCCAGCGAGTCCACTACAGAGCCCGCTCCAGCTCGTGAATCCATTCCTGAGGTCACTGAGGAGGTGGGCACTGAACCTTCGCTTCCCACTCGGAGGAGGAGGAAGAGGAAGGCTCCAGCCAGCGAGCCCGCTCCAGTCAGTGAGTCCACTCCAGGATCCGCTCCAGTCAGTGAGTCCACTCCAGAGCCCGCTTCAGTCAGTGAGTCCACTCCAGAGCCCGTCTGCTCTGCCCTGCCGCCGCCGCCCAGGCCGTCTGCCCTGCCGCCGTCGTCCAGGCTTCCTGCCCTGCTGCCACTGCCCCGGCCGTTGGAACCGCTGAAACCCGACTGGTCAGTTTCTCCAGCGCCGCCCTGGCAACCAGCCAGGACTCCAGACCCCAGGGAACCCGCCTGGTCAGTTCCTCCAGTGCCGCCCTGGCATTCAGCCAGGATCCCGACCCTCTTAGAGCCCCCGTGGTCTGTTCCACCGGCTCCCCCCTGGCCTTCGGTTGGGGGCTCTGGTCCTGGCCCACCATCCCTCCCCCTGATCCTCCTCCGGTCCACCTCCCTCCTGAGTTTTGGTGTTTTTTGTTTTTGTTGTCTGGTGGAGCGTCTGGTAGCCGCTCCTTTGAGGAGGGGTAATGTCATGATCACTAGTGAGAGTGCCCTAGTCAGCCACTAGAGGGCACTCCATCCTGGACTCTTGTTTTCACCCCTTGGACTACAATTCCCATACTCACTCCTGGACTCATTATCCCACTCATTGCACTCAGCTGTTTTGTTTCATCATTAGTGTCTGTCTATTTATACTCAGTTGTGTCTGCCCTTGGTTGTGGTTTGTTGTATTGTTACGTGCACTGTTTGTATCGCTGGCTTTTGTTTTTGTGGACTGATTATCTGGATTTTGACCTCTTGCCTGCCTTGGATTTACGTTTCTGGACTCCCCAATAAATACTTATGCTGCGCTTGGATCTACCATCTTGTTCTTGTGTGCAACCGTGACATGGATTTGCTAGTCATCGCTCATCAATTTTCAGGTATTTTGGATTTTTTTTTGAAAAACCTACTATTGCAATCTAGACCTAGTTTTTTTTACCTGATTGGAACCAAACCAGTGCAGCAAGATTCTCCAGAGTCTGATTGTCAATAGTTATCAAAAAAAAAAAAAATGAAATTCTGATTCATGGTCCCTAAGGAACACCAAAACGTTTGAAGTGGGTGGAGCCACTTTTACTAAAATGGCTATAACTCATGAACGGAATGAGATATTTTCATCAAACTCAGCACACCTATGTAAGAATTTATTCTGTGGTTGCATGTAAAAGGACGTGGCGACTGGCCTCTTGGTGGCGCTATAACAGCGAAAAAAAAAAAACATGAAAACAGCTATAAGTACTTCACAATTAGTCCGATCGACTTGAAAATTGGCATGCAGTGTCTTCGTCCAAGGTGCCATGATTGTCTATGATTGTCATCTCAAAAAACATGGCCGCCATCGGCCACTGAATTTTGAGAAGCAGAACGAAACCAGCTGGGCCTGTTTGACTTACGGCCCTAGAGGTCTGTGAGAAATTCACAACCCACGACATTCATACCACATGATAGAACTCCTCATTCTGAGCAACTTTGCCTCTAGGACCGCTGCTGTCCACCGAATCGTTTGTTAAATATTAGAGATTATTTCAAAAACCAACTTGTTGTTAAACTCACCATAGTTGTTAAAAAGCTTGGTAAACCATATATTTCCTATGGTAAATTGCATGTATTTGCTGTAAATGGCCTTTTACATATATTATCTAAGTGGTTACATGCTTGCCAAATAAAACATAACTTTTTTTTTGCATGTGCTTAAAGGCCTTAAATGGATTGAACCCTGATAATTGTTACTCGCAGCTATATTTATTGTTGCCTCTAGTAATTAAATGTCAACCTATTTTGGATTCATTTTAAGCCAGCCATATAGTAATTTTTAAACAATAGTTCAGTTAAATAAAACGTTGGCCAAACATTTAACCCAATTACTGGGTTTCACACCCAACAATACTAACATATATTCCACACAAAATTCCTTTCCGCAAAAATAGAACATTTCAGCATTTAAGGACACATAAAAGTTGACCATGACCTGATGATTTATACAGGTTGATAGTTTGACCTTGAGAAACTGTTTTAAGTCATCTATAATACATTTTCAAATTAATTTACTTCAGATGTTCACATGACCTACTCAAGAGGTCATGTATATCTTTTTTGAAGCTCTGGAAGGAAGAAAATCATTCAGTGTAAGTAGATTAAAGTCTTAAAGCGGCAGAATTTTTCATCATGGCCTGAAAAAATTAATAAATCATTAGAGGTGAACTTTGTAGGCGCCTAGGAAAAGTTCAAATGACTCTGAAATAAAACAATCCAAATGTCACTTCCATTAATTCCAACATGCACCGATTTTGAGGTTGTGGCATCTGAGGAGAAACTGCTTTATATAATTGTCTGTATTACAGGCGTCATGTAATGAGAAATCACTTTTCCTTGATCTTTTGAAATAACAAAATCTGAAGAACACATGAACTTAGCCTTATTTGAAACATGCATGTCTTCTATGGAACACAAGCATGAATTAAATAAACCTTGACGATCTTGATCGATGGAACCCAGAAAAAATAAAATGGCGAAACACTGTCCATTTTGTAGTTCCAAACATTTGAATTTTTGTATGAGCATTAATACACACCTCTCAAACAAGCAGAAAGGATGTGGTGAAAATCAAGTTTTTAATGTTGTTTATATGTCTTTGTGGTATTTTTAATGTGCTTTAAGACAAACCATATAGCTCAGTTACCTATTGAGAGGCAGATTTTAAAGAACAGACTGCTTACAAAGTGTGAATGAGAAGCAAAATGTGAGAACCACGATGTTCCAACTCCATAATTTAGTTCCTTTGTCACACTGAGCACTTACTTTAGAAGACAGCATGAATGTGTAAATGGCCATTGTAAAGATTTTCTGTCCTCGAAACCTCTGCAAAAAAATGATTGAAGGACATGTCTTGTCATATTTTGCTTTTGAATGTACCTTCTGGCTAAGATAAAAAAAAATAAAAATAAATGTGCTCAAGTTTGCAGCCTTTTTGACAAAATATGCAAAAGAATATTCTCATGAAATTGAAATTTTTACTTATAAGTCCCTTTTTCCTTTACTGGTCTGATCAAAATATATGCTATTACAGTTTTTCTCCATTGGTTTGGCTCATTTCTTGAAACAGAAATTACATTCTCAAAACAACATGGACAAATTTCCAAACCACTTGGCAATTATTCACAACAGAATTGAATTTCTCATCATTTCATCAAATTGCAAATGTCTAAGTACATGTCTCAATCTCTCAGTACATCTTTGCAAATGATTAAGTAAAGGTAGCCTACATTTAGCACAATTTCCAAGTGAATAGATCTTGTTGATCTAAACTGATTTTTGATTCTCAGTCTAATGGTCGTTCGCTCCAAAATATGTCGGCGTCATTTCATTGTATAAGTCA